>NC_084793.1:208389196-208692226 GCF_963169125.1 Humulus lupulus
GTCTTATATTTCCCTTATTTTATCATTAAAATAATAATTCCTTAATAATCATACATATGACAAGTGTCATATTCCTATTGGCTCTATCTAAACCTTAGGAATAACTATGCTCATGACAAGTGTCATATTCTTATTAGCTCTATCTAAACCTTAGGTTATAATAATTATCATATTAATATCCAGCAATATTAATCAAACGTTATGTTATAATTAATATTCTTAAACTATAGGTTAAACTTATAAAATCCATAACTATTGCTAGAAGTTTCCAACTAAGTCCCGACTTGAACCAAAATCCACAGTCATAAACATACTACAACTACTACTAGCTATTACTATTACTACTATTATCTAACTAGCTAAGTAAAATTCTTGGACTCTACAATTTATTTATTGGCTTTGTTCTTCCTTTACTTAAATAATCTTTTTCTTTGACTATTCATCCAAGTTTCATAGGGTGTTATATTGTTCTTCAAAGCGACACTACACTCACAACAAGGGAAAACTCTTAGCATCAAAGCTCTAGACCAACCTGATGTTTTGAGACTTATGCCCTGATTTCCTTTCGTTAATTTTTTTGACAAAGGTGTTGTTCACTACCATTCAATTCAAGAGACTAGAATATTTTTCCAAGATGCATAACCTATGCAAATATTTTTTTAAACCAACTTCAATAGCGACTTGACAGTATGAGGATTCATCCACATGACCTGTAAGGACATTAGACACAAACTATCACATAGAAATGATATTGTCCACTTTGAATCTAAACCCTGATGGATTTACTTTTGGGTTATACACACAAGGCCTCTTAACAATGAAGATATTTGTCTATCCTTATACACCTATGGTCCTCCCCATTTCTAGCTTATGTGAGACTTTGGTTACACACCCTACAGACAATGGTATATATCTCTTCTATATAAAAAGTGTGTAAATAACGGAAATTATTGGTTTTAACGGTATTTTATATTTTTTTTGTTAACTTTAACGAAATATTCTTATATTTAACAGAATATTCTTATTTTTAAAAGTAGATTGTAAGCATAATTTAAACTTAAATAAAATTAAATAAATTACTAATTAAACAAATTAACATATGATACTTTTGAGATATTTTACAAAGATAATTATTTAAAAATAATAAAACTATATATTTTATAACTTGAATAAAATTTAATTAATGTTAAACTTAATATTATATTAAACATATAATATTTAATTTTTTGTTGACACCCCTAAATTAAAAAACTAGAACAAACATAAACTTAAACAAAACAAAATAAATTAATTAAAATATGATATTATTAAGACATTGTATGATAATTTAAATAATTAAATCATATTTATTTAAAAAAATAATAAATGCATACATATAATTTTTTTTATCTTATAAATTTGTGTGATAGTTTGTTTTTTATCAAGTGATTGGAGCTCTTTTTCTTCATCGAATTTACCAAAGTACATTCTGAGATACATTAGAAACTAAAAATAGTTGATGCATGTATACTACTATCTACACTATGACTTTTTCTATTTTTATTATTAATTTTTTTATAAATATTATTGTATTTTATATATATATATATCTCACGGAGCCATGTAAATATATATCTATATCAACGTTGTGTTTAGATGTCATATATGTAGAGATTATTGATATAAATATTTATATATACTATAGAACTATAATTTATTATATTATATATATTTTTTTAAAAACAATGAATCAGATTTTATTAAAATTATAGACAATGTTTAAAACTTTAAAACTAAGCAATTGTGCATTACAAGTTGCTTCTATCTAGTATACCTATATGGGTGCACTATTAATGGTTACTACACATGAATAATTACTTTAATATTAACTGTTGGATTAAGATCAATGGTCCATATTTATAGTTGTTTATTAATATTTCTAAAAATAAAATTTTATTTTTTCAATTTCGAAATATAGCTAGTGTCTCTCATTGATTGAAAACAATATTAACTATGACAAAAAAAATTAAATTCAAAATTAATGTAGAAAAAAATATTTACCTGTTGGTGACTTGTTATACCAAGTAACTGTGTTGTCAAATCATCATAATTGTTAGTACCCATCTATGGGTAGTAACCATTCAGAAGTCTTATATATATATATATATAGGAAAATTCTATAATAGGGGTGTCAGTTTAGCCCCTACCGATAAGGGCATCACTGTTTTTGGCATGTTGAGAAATTATAACCTAATTTTTTTATATGACAGTGTTTGTAGTTATAGCAGACATTCAACCAGTTTTCTAGAAACTCTGAATAATTTACAATGCAAAAAACTAAAGTTCAAAATGGTAAGTTGTACGCGTATATCTTTTTTTTAAAAAAACACATGCGTGCAATTGATTGTTTGAACCCTATTTTGAACATTGTAAATTATTTGAAGTTTCTCAAAAATTGGTGGGATGTCTACTATAACTACAATAAAACAAAGAAGCTTCTACCAGTAGAAGCAAAATTAGCACTCCTACTATAGAATTTGGTTATATATGCATGACAACAAATTATAAATTTGTTAATAGCATATATAATTGTTATCTCCGTTTCCTTCTGGGCGCCCAGGTCCACGCTTCAAGCCCTCGAACCGCCTGAGTGAGTTTTGGGTCCGGCCCGGGCCCATTTGGCAAAGAGTAAAATAGACGTCAGCAACCCAAGTCTAGGTGAGGCCCAAAGGGCGTTCGGGCAGGGTCGTCCGGGACGGTCATGCAAGAGATAGTATGAGTGGCTTCCGGATAACAATTGGGATCGAAGCGAATAATCTCGGAGCCTGGTAAATGGTTCGGCCTCCTGATAAATGATCCTGGCCCATGGTAAACGGTACGGGACCTTGTCGAACGGAGGGGGACATGTGTAAACGAACCCGGGTCGGTTCTCCGAGGTTGGAAAGATAAAGCATCTATGACCCTGACTTCGTCCCATGAAGCGTGGGGGTTGTCCCCACGTTTCGCCTGCTGAAAAGGCTACCTCGAGATTGTACGTTGTTGGTTAAGACTTGCACCGCCACTACTCTGACCGATCTTGTCCCCTGAATCTGCCTCGTAACTCGAGATGCCCAACCCAAAGCTCCAGTTTGTCCCATGAAAGATCTGGTTTGGACTGGCCCAGTGGGCTCAGATTAGCGTATTTTTTATGTTTTAATCATTTGTATTGGGCTTCCAGTAGAGAGGCCAGCACTATTTATACCTTTATTGGGCCAGGGTCAGCCCAACCCAAGCCCAGTGCACCTTTGAACCTATAAATACATGTCGTAGGACACTGAGGAAAGGATCTCTCTTTGGCATGTATACAGTTACTCTGCTGAAACTTGTAGAAAACTCCATTGTTGAAGATTCTCTAAGCTCTAATACAACTGCCTCGTGGACTAAGGCTCATTAACGCCCCAACCACGTAAAAATCGTGCTTACAACTTCTAAACCCTTTCTCCTTAATCTATCCTATCTTTCATTATTGTAGTTTCTGAAAAACTTGGTAAACATATTGGTGCTTTCATTGAGAGCCTGAGAAAGCTAGAGTTGACCTCAAACATCTGCAACCATGGTGAACACAAGACACACCACTTTTGACCCTACTAAACAAGAGCAGGGAAATGGAGAGCCACTGCCCAACCAACCTCTTCCTCAGAGTCCACCTGAGGATACTCAGGTGTCCCAGCCTGACGACTTGCAGAACTATGAAGGTGGGGTGGAGTACGAGGAGGATAACTACGAGGAAGAGGAGGAGAATGAGGGGGAATACCATGAAGAGGCTGAGGATCCCGAGATCCCAGAAGGAGTGGACCTCAACCAGGAGGATCCGGAGGTGACTAAGCTAAGGCAGCAATTCCTGGACCAAGAAGCCAGGATTACTGAACAGACGGAGGCTACTCGATGGATGCAAAAGTCCCTCCAAGCCTTGCAAGCTTTCATAGCCGCCCAGGGTCCGGCGGCCAATCCCCCAGCTATCCCGCCTCCGGGAACGTAACCGCCCGCTCCGCAGGCCAGAAACGGCACCCCTGAGGACGCGAGGCCGATCCCTCCTTCGTGAAAAGCTCTCGAGCAAGGACCAGGAAACTCGGACCACAGAAAGGACGTCTACCGGGCACACTCCTTACTCCATGGTGTACGGGAGCGAAGCCGTCATCCTGGTAAAAACGGCCGTCCCGTCCCACAGAAGAGACACATACAATCCCGCCCAGAACTATGCCTTACTCCAGGAATCCCTGGATCTCATCGAGGAGATCCAGGAAGAGTCACAAGTTCAGTTGAAGATGGACCAAGGCAAGATCGCTCGACATTTTAACTCGAAAGTGAAAAGCCGAAGGTTTGAAACCGGCGATCTGGTCTTGCGAAGTGTCTTCCCTGCAACCCAAGATCCGAGAGTAGGGGTTCTGGGCTCGAATTGGGAAGGGTTGTACGAAATCCAACACGAAGTGTGCCTGGGAACATACCGTTTAAAACGGCTCGACGGTACAGAAGTCCCAAGTGTTATATTATTTTATAATATAATGTAATATTATATTATATTATAATATAATGTTTTAGATTAAATAAATGTGACAAAGAGTGTCACATATTGTAACATATAATAGAGAGTTACAATATTTAGATATATGAGATATATCCAAATAATGTAACATATTTGGTGTTACAAATTTGTAACTTCCAAATATTACCCTTTATTGTGTAAATTTGTTGTTACACAATAGTGAGATGAATTTCATAAAGCCATATGTGATATGGCTGTTAGAGATATGATTTTAACCCCAATAATGTGTTTTGGGAGTTACAAAATCATTTGGGAGGGTTTGGAACCGTTTGGAAAAACAGCACATTTTTTAGTGCTGAAAATGGTCGGTGGCCGCGGCCTGTGGGACAGAGGCTAGTGACTGCGGCCACAGGCTAAAAACTGACCATTTTTTCAGTTTTTTCAATCTTTGTTGAACGACTCAAAAAACCCAAATAACTCCCAAATTTCATTTTTAATTCCATATTAATCCAATTAAACATTAGTAACAACCATGGCGGTTGGTGGAATTTGAAATTCAAAGGGTGTCTCTAAACTCTATAAATAGGAGCCTATAGCTCACTTGTAAGACACAACATTTCTATCCATTAGAGCACTTGGCTAGAAACACCTTGAGGCTTGATAATTCCATAAAGCATTTCCTATACTCTGTGAGAGATCCCTTAGTTCTTGAGTTAGGGGAAAATAAGCTTTTGGACAAAGGTTTCAAACCTTGTTCAAGTTGGTGATCCCCAACACTCTTCACTGCGCAGTCTGCTTCGGCCTGAGGAACCACTTTGGCCAGGGCCGCATTGGCCTGGGCTGTCTCCCTGGCTAGTGCCTCCTTGGCGGCTTCCCTTTGGTTCACAGCCGCATCCAGCTCCAGCTGGAGCGTCTCCATCTTCATGGCAGCCTCGGCCACCAAGTCGACATTCCGATGGGACAGTAGAGCATCCTAGAACAAAGCGAAGTCAGAAGAGTCTTTACTAAACAAGGAAAAGGAGAAAGAGAAGATACAAAGCGAACTTACAGCGGTGGCTTGGTGGCGGAGAGCTTGGGAAATGAACAGCATGTCCTGATTGGCGATGGTGGCGTATCACTTAAGTTGGAGATTGGACATAGTGTTCCCCACTTGGTCCAGTAGATCTGCCGCGAACAGGGCAGGGTCCTGCCCCAGTTTGGGGCGGAAACCCGTCTCAGCGACCAGCCGATCCACGATTGGCTGAGGAGCACTAGTGGTTGCCAGGCGATTAGGAAATTCAACCCAACGACGGATCGTCAGGGCCTTGTAAACCTCCTCCCTTCTTCCCGGCCACTCTCCTAGGTCCGAGCAATGAGTTTGGACTGCTCATCCCACAGAACGGCCTCCCCCTCCTCAGGTAAGGCCGGGTGGACGGGGAGAGTCGGTGCTGCCGGGAGTTCTTTGGCTGCAAGGCGACTCTCCCCAGACAACTCCCCAGCCTAGCCAGCCCGCCTCGTCCTGGCCCTTTTGGTTCTTGGTTCTGCCTCCTCCGCGCCCAAGTCCGCGGCTCTTTTTCTAGAGCTCCGGCTTTCCGTAGGTTCCCACTCCAGGTCGATTGCCGGGGGGTGAGCAGGAAGATCGGGGACAGTTGCGGGGTCAACGGTTGTGATTGGGACCGCTGTCAGGGCTGCCTCGCTGGGTTGAAGCTCCAGCCCTGGTGTCTATTTAGTTGCGTTCCTGGCAGCCTTCTTAGCCGCGACCCTCGCCTTGGCGACCCGGGTCTCGAGGAGCTACTTCATCTTGTCAACGGGGTCGGAAATATCGGAGTCTTCTGAAATAAACAAACAAAAAAGAGTTAGTACAATGAATAAGCGAGCAAAGAGATCAAGAGTAAAAGTGATTTGGGACGAACCCTTATCTAGGCCCTGGACCTGACTCAATTCTCCTAATGCAAAAGAGTAGACTCGGTCACCCATGTCGTCCAAGTGTAGAAAGTTCTCGTATTGAAGGAACTCGGAATAGTACATGAGGATTTCCGAACCTACGGGAATGGGAGACGAAGGTATCATTTCCCCTTCAGCCCCGAACACGGGGCCTCGGCGTGCTAGCCTATCCCTAACTAAGTCCCCAACTTGGGGAGCATAAGTCAAAATCAAAGGTGAATTACCTCAGCCGAATACGCTAGCTCTGGGAGTCCCCGCGTTCGGTGGTACCTCGTCGAAGAGGGCTTCAAGCTCCTCGGAAGTAGCCGCCTCCTTCTGTTGAGCTTGGTCCCTCTTTCACTTGGCTGCGTCCACCAGTGTTGCGGCCTCCACAGCCCTGATGTGTTCCAGGGCCAGCTCCTCCCTCAGTGCGGGGTCTTTCTCGCATTGTATCCCCCGGAGGCTTGGGGCCTTGATCGTTTGATGGGCCGCGAGCATCCCGATCACTCGGAGGTTGTCAGTTGTTACATAGGCCCCCACGTCCAAATCCTCCGCACTTAGCTCGGAGTAAAGTTTCTTCTTATCTAGGATGAACTCGGTGATGGGAGTCTGGGCATAGGGTCCTGACGCCCAAGACAATGAGTTAAGAGTGAGGAATAAGAAACCAAGAAAAAAAAGAAAAAAAAGGGAAGTCAGGGATCGGGAAACCACTTACCCACTCGGTGGAAGTCCAGCATCAGCGTGGGGTTCTTTTCTATAAGAAACCTAGACATCATGAACCAGTAATGTCTGACTCCCGGGGGATGCTTCCAGGTGCTGGTAGGAGCAGGGTAGTTGCCCCGCGGTTTAAGCCTGTAGAAGCCGTCCAGGGTCTTGTCCGTGACGTTGACTTACGGCTCCAGCTTGTAGTAGTACAAGAATTCTACCGGGCCTGGCTCCAGGATCTCCTTCGGGACATAGAAGACGCGCCATCCCGCAAGCATTCGGTATGCTTGGGGCAGAAGGTGGAAAGGTTCAATCCCCACGAACGTTAGGAATTGCACGAAATAGTCATGGAGCAGGAACGTGGCCCCCGCACTGATATGGCCTCTGCTCCAGGCACTAAATCCACCCACGGAGGTGTGGGCCTTCTCCTCTCTCCTGTCTAGGCAGTTGTGGAACAGTCCAAGAGCTGACTCCATGCCCAAACGCTTCTCCAGGACGTACAACATCCGGTAGTTCCGGAACAGGTTCGACATCACGTCCATCTCCCACCTGTTGCCTTTGGGAGTCTTGGACCCGGGCAGAGTGATGGGGGTCGCGTTGACTTGCTCCTCTGAATGAAGGGTGACGCCCGAGGTCATGGCTAATGATCTGCGAACAGAACAGAATGAAACAAACAAACCAAGTAGTCAGCACCGAAACCTAAGAAAAATTGGTTAAGGTACGGGGGCTCTCCTATGAACTTCTTGGAAGAGTCCCCTCAGGATCAGGTCCGGGATCACCGAGGATCCGCAAGATCCTAATCGGGGACAAAAAAGAAAGACTACACTCCTAAGTCGGCCCATCGCCACTTGTCCAGGAACCACCCGAACCCGAAGGGGTCCAGAGCAGCCCGGAACATGTTTTCTTTCCCTAACACTCTAATTCTAAGCACAGGCAAGGTCAAGCAACCTAAGCAGATAAGCAAAACAACATAAAATTATATGTATATATGGAGGTGTAAAGACAAAGGTCAGGAAAGCTTACTGTAAATTGCTGGTTGTGAAAAATGGTGGTTGTCCAACGACAGTGATGGTAGAATCTCTGTCTTTAACTGTTGGAGGCGATTCAGTAGCTCGTCCAGAGGGCAGGATGGTGTCATCTGCTCAGGCAAGGGTGCAGAAATCAGAATCGTTGGAAATAGGCAACAACGAAGACAGAGAAAACGACAGAAGATGTTGTCGGCAAGCTTGGTCATAAACAAATCCTTTTAGTTTCTTTTTCTGGCTCTAGAATGGAAAGGTTTCAAATGAAAGCCTGATGGGTATTTATAAGAGCCAAAGTGCTGGCTTTGATCTAATGATTGGGATCATTCCCCCTTATCAGACGGTCCAGGAACATGCAGGGATATTAATGGAACCACTCGAGTGTTGGATCATGATACCCCAGAGGCGCGATCTGCGCCGTTCCAATCCAACGTCCCAGAAAGAGAAGCACCTCAAAGGCCGCCCCATCCTACGGTCCTCCTTGTCGCAGAGATAATAATGGAACACTCTCATACGGATGGGACGCTTCGTGAATCGAGCTGACATAATAGCCCTAGCATAGTAACCCTTGAGGTTTTTGTTGACCTTTCAGGATCAAGTGCCATCAATGCAACAGTTGCTAGGGGGCACGTGTATCCCCCATAATGAACCGGGGCCCTTGGTAAACGAACCTGGACCCTGGTAAACAGTCCGGGCTCGTGGGGTGCGGGCCAGGTCAATGTAGAAAGCGGTGACTCCACACTTATCCAGCACGTGGTGCCCCACGCCACGAGCCCGTCACTCTGGGAAACGAACCGGGAAAATTTCGGGGAAGATACGGGACTGAGACAAGCCTCCACCGAGCAATCCCAGAAGAAGGCTAGGGGGGTAAATGTTTTCTCCGTTTCCTTCTGGGTCCACGCTTCTAGCCCTCGAACCGCCCGAGTGAGTTTTGGGTCCGGCTCGGTCCCGTTTGGCAAAGAGTAAAATAGACGTCAGCATCCCAAGACTCGGTGAGGCCCAAAGGGTGTTCGGGGAGGGTCGTCCGGGACGGTCATGCAGGAGATAGTATGAGTGGCTTCCGGATAACAATCGAGATCGAAGTGAATAATCCGAGAGCCTGGTAAACGGTCCGGGCTCCTGGTAAATGATTCGGGCCCATGGTAAACGGTACAGGACCTTGTCGAATGGAGGGGGACGTGTGTAAATGAACCCGGGTCGGTTCTCCGAGGTTGGAAAGATAAAGCATCTATGACCCTGACTTCGTCCCATGAAGCGTGGGGGTTGTCCCCACGTTTCGCCTGCTGAAAAGGCTACCTCGAGATTGTACGTTGTTGGTTAAGACTTGCACCGCCACTACTCTGACCGATCTTGTCCCCTGAATCTGCCTCGTAACTCGAGATGCCCAAACCAATGCTCCAGTTTGTCCCATGACAGATCTGGTTTGGACTGGCCCAGTGGGCTCAGATTAGTGTATTTTTTATGTTTTAATCCTTTGTATTGGACTTCCAGTAGAGAGGCCAGCAGTATTTATACCTTTATTGGGCCTGGGTTAGCCCGGCCCAAGCCTAGTGCACTTGTGATCCTATAAATACATGTCGTAGGGCACTGAGGAAAGGATCTCTCATTGGCATGTATACAGTTACTCAACTGAAACTTGTAGAAAAATCCAATGTTGTAGATTCTCTAAGCTCTAATACAATTGTCTCGTGCACTAAGGCTCATTAACACCCTAACCACGTAAAAATCGTGCTTACAACTTCTAAACCCTTTCTCCTTAATCTCTCCAATCTTCCATTATTGTAGTTTGCGAAAAACTCGGTAAACATTATTGTAGTTTCCGAAAATCTCTCCTATCCTTCATGGACGTATGCGCTCTGTATATATGGAGGTGTAAAGATGAAGGTCAGGAAAGCTTACTGTAAATTGTTGGTCAAGAAAAATGGTGGTTGTCCGGCGACAGTGACAGTAGAATCTTTGTCTTGAACTGTTGGAGGTGATTTAGCTGCTCGTCGAGAGGGCAGGCTGATGTCGTCTGCTCAGGCGAGGGTGCAGATACTAGAATCGTGGGAAATAGGCGATGGCGAAGATGGAGCAAACGGTGGAAGATGTCATCAGCAAGCTCGGTCATAAACAATTCCTTCGAGTTTCTTTTTCTGGCTCGAGAATGTAAAGGTTTCAAATGAAAACCTGAGGGGTATTTATAAGAGCCAAAGTGCTGACTTTGATCTAACGGTTGGGATCGATTCCCCCTATCGGATGGTCTAGGATCATGTAGGGATATTAATGGATCCACTCGAGTGCTGGATCGTGATACCCCCAAGGCACGATCTGTGCTGCTCCGACCCAACGTCCCAGAAAGAGAACCACCTCAAAGGCCGCCTATCCTACAGTCCTCCTTGTCACAGAGATAATAATGGAACACGCTCGTGCGGATGGGATGCTTTGTGAATCGATTTGACATAATAGCCCTAGCATAGTGACCCTTGAGGTATTTGTTGACCTTTCAGGATCAAGTTCCATCAATGCAACAGTCGCTACGTGTATCCCCCATAAAGAACCGGGGCCCTTGGTAAACGAACTCGGACCCTGGTAAACGGTCCGAGCTCATGGGGCGCGGGCCAGGTCAATGTAGTAGGTGGTGGCTCTACACTCTTCCCGTACGCGGTGCCCCTCGCCACGGGCCCCTCGCTCTGGGAAATGAACCGGGAAAATGCCGGGGAAGATCCGGGACTGAGACAAGCCTCCACCGAGCAAGCCCAGATGAAGGCTTGTGGGAAAATGTTGTCTCCGTTTCCTTCCGGGTCCACGCTTCAACCCCTCGAACCGCCCGAGTGAGTTTTGGGTCCGGCCCAAGCCCATTTGGCAAAGAGTAAAATAGATGCCAGCAGCCCAAGTCTAGGTGAGGCCTAAAGGGCGTCCGGGGAGGGTTTTCCGGGACGGTCATGCAAGAGACAGTATGAGTGGCTTCCAGATAACAGTCGGGATCGAAGCGAATAATCCTAGAGCCTGGTAAACGGTCCGGGCTCCTCGTAAATGATCTGGGCCTATGGTTAACGGTACGGGACCTTGTCGAATGGAGGGGGATGTGGGTAAACGAACCCGGGTCGGTTCTCCAAGGTTTGAAAGATAAAGCATCCGTGACCCTGACTTCATCCCATGAAGCGTGGGGGTAGTCCCCATGTTTCCCCTGCTGAAAAGGCTACCTCGGGATTGTACGCTGTTGTTTAGACCTGCGCCGCCACTACTCTGACCGATCTTGTCCCCTGAATCTGCCTCGTAACTCGAGATGCCCAGCCCAAAGCTCCATTTTTTCGCATGACAGATCTGGTTTGGACTGGCCCAGTGGGCTCAGATTAGTGTATTTTTTATGTTTTAATCATTTGTATTGGGCTTCCAGTAGAGAGGTCAGCACTATTTATACCTTTATTGGGCCCGGGTCAGTCCGGCCCAAGCCCAGTGCACCTGTGAACCTATAAATACATGTCGTAGGGAACTGAGGAAAGGATCTCTCTTTGGCATGTATAAAGTTACTCTGCTGAAACTTGTAGAAAACTCCATTGTTGTAGATTCTCTAAGCTCTAATATAACTGTCTCGTGGACTAAGGCTCATTAACACCCCAACCACGTAAAATTAGTGCTTACAACTTCTAAACCCCTTCTCCTTAATCTCTCCTATATTTCATTATTGTAGTTTCCGAAAAACTCGGTAAACAATAATTAATGTATGTATGATTTTAAGATAAAAAAAAAACTATTTTTTTAAATCAAGATTTATCTTGTGTTATACTATTTATATTTTTTTATAATATATGGTAATTATCAACATATACTTTTAATTCAGTTGTCAACTTAAATTATATTTTATAATTTTTTTAAAAGAAAAAAATCAAAAGATAAAAACAATACAAGGCTGAATTTGAGAGGGCAAAATATATTTATATGCATTAATCTCTTCTATATAAAAAGTGTGTATTTAATAGTTTTTCTTGGTTTTAACGATTTTTTTTGTTAAATTTAATAGAATATTATAAATATTAAAAAAAAAAACTTTTAAAACCAATTAAAAAATATAGTAGAATAAATATTTAGTAATTATATTAATATAAATTCAAATATTATGAATAATCATTATTATAATAAAATTTAATACAAGATTAAATATTTAATAATTATATTCAAATATTATAAAACTAGATATTTAATAATTATATTATAATATAAATTCAAATGTTATAAAATATCATTATTATTGTATGCCCTAATTTTCCCACGGGCTATTAGCGAGCAGAGATACGGCCTAAATCATATTAGCCACGTGGATCCCCCATGACCGGAGCTGCTGTCGCCAGGTCCTACCTCGTTAGCTCGGGTATCCAAAGGGTTCACCAAGATTACTTAAGAGCTGAGTCTGGACTCTGAAGGCCACAGGTCGAGGGAAGCATCCAGCTTATGGTACGAGCTAGAGTTGGAAGTTGTGACCTTTTGTAAAGTCAACCACGCAAGGTAAACGTGCATATATCAGACATCACGTGTCTGATATATCCCTGACTTCTCGGACACGCAGCATGAACGTGCGTGTTCAGGCGCCCACGACTAGGTTGGGCGGTGCGGCCCATTATCCCCCTTACCTATTGATTAGACCACACTTCATGTGTCAGGTTTTAGGAATTAATCATGAATGTCACAGAAGTGACATGATAGGTAAGAAGGTCATGAGATGACCTTCTTACCAACTCCCAGGTGCCCTCTCCTATAAATATGGAGACCCTGGGAGTTGCAAAGGGTTGGATTCTATTATGTAAGGAAATACCGTGTAAAAGAATATCAAGCATATAGCAATAATATTGACAGGTGGAGTAGAAGGATTTGAACCTTTGAACCACCTAAAAAACGTAATTGTGTCACCAGTCCATTTCCAAAAGATCATTCATCTGTTTCGGTTCATAGTTAAGCACTAATCCCTTCCTCTTATTTTCTAAATTACCTGTTGGCGAAGAACCGCATCAACAGATTGGTGCTTTCATCGAGAGCTAGTTAGATTGGTGCTATCGCAAACATCCAACTATGGTGACCACTCGATCAAGACACGGTAACGAGGCGGAACAACATGATGGGCAGGAGGCTCATCATGCCGCCATCTCCGGTGAAAAAATTCCTGAAGTCCAGCAGCGGCCGGGCAAACAGTCGGTGGGCCAAGATGACACTGGAAGTTCGGCGCCCCGGCCACCTAATCCAAACCCAGATTTTTACATTGCGGTAGAGATGGAAAACGCTCAACTGAGGAGCCAACTAGCGAAAGCTAATCAGCAGATCAAGGAGGTGTTGGCCCGACTACCCCCTCTTACAACCGACGCAAACGTCGGAAAGAGGCAAGGCAAGACTCGTAAGTCCCGCCGGGGTAATCGGTCTAGGCCTAGCCGCTCGGACAGACCGCCGGCATCCAACTTTGTTCCCTCTTCGCACCGTCGAGAGGCAAACTTCGAAGGAATGCCTAGAGCCGAGCAACAGTATAGCTGCTCGGTCCGAACTTCAACTCCCAGTTCACAGCCAGCCTCGAGCGCGCCCAGGAGGGCTCGAGGGAATTCCAGAAGGAGATCCGGGGAGGGCTCACAGCACCAGCCCGTCCACACCAGCCATCCTGCACCTCGCCTAGATCGCCAGGCGCGGGACCCGCAGGTTGGCAGGGCTGAAAGGCCCCCACCTAACTTGATCCGCCCGGACAGAACCAGGATTGCATCTCCGGTCAGGCATCCTCCGTCTCCAATAAGATATTCGTCTCCTCCTCGGCCCATCCGAGATATTCCAGCTTATGGAAGCAGCAGGAGAAACCTGCCGTCCACAGGACCTTCCTGACGTAGCAGGGCGCCGAGAGAGAGCCCGAATCCTCACCCCCAAAGGCGGACTCCGAGCTTCTCTAACAGGAGCTACTGGACCGGTAGTCACCGGAGTGACCTTTTTGGCGGAGACCTGCGTCAACGTTTAAGCTCGGTGCAAAGTCCTCAAACCACCCAGGGGGGCTACCTGCGAGATCGCCTAAACTCTCATAGGGGGGAACCAGTAGGAGGTGGCAGCCGTGCTCGATCAGGGGGAGACCTGTCCGAGATGCGTAACGGTGGGAACGCCCCAAATAACCTATCTCAAGATAGGAGGGGCAATAACCCACCAAACGTATGCAATGGATCCGGAGCTGTCGAGCAGCCCCGGAATAACCAAGGAAATCAGGACAAAACCCTTGAGCGCCTGGCTTAGATGGAGGAGCTAATGAGGAAGCTCTTGTCAGAGAAAGAGAAAGACGAGTATGATTCGGGGGACGAGCTTGAACTCTTCGCCCCCGGCATAGCAGCAACGGCTTACCCACCCGGTTTTCGTATGCCGCACCTGTCGAAATTCAACGGAGATGGAGACCCGTCGGATCATCTGGGGATGTTCAACACCCTGATGATGGCCCACAACATTGGCCCTGAGCTGAGGTGTCTGATATTTCCCTCCACACTGACTGGACCAGCCAGGCAGTGGTTCAAACAAAGCATGAAACAATTAATCAGCTCCTGGAAAACTTTCTCTGCTGACTTCAAAAGGGCATCCCGAGCCTCCCAGGCTGCTCGCGTCAAGGCCGACTCTGTGGCTAACGTGAGGTAGCAGCCCGACGAGCCTTTGAAGGCTTACCTGAGCAGGTTCACGAACGTCGCTGCTCAGGCCAGAGACGCAGATGATAGCTCCAAGCTCATGGCCTTGAGGACTGGAATCCTCGTCGGAGGGGGACTCTGGAAAGAAATACAAATGAAGGGAGTTAGCTCAGTGAACGAGTTCCTAAATAGGGCCCAAGAATGGATCAACTTGGAGGAGGCCGAAGCCTCAGCTGCAGGGAACAGCCAGGTCCTTGAGCAGCCCGCTGGAGTAGGAACGGAGGTCGTGACAGCAACCCAGAACGTTACACAGAATAACCAGTACGGCGGAGGCAAAAGAAAGGGGAACGGCGAGGGCAGCCATCACGACCCAAAGAAGAATAAGTCCATAGACAAATTTAAGCTGGTCTATGCGACTTATACAGAGCTCACCCACTCTAGGGAGAACATCTTCCTAGTGAATTCTACTCGCCTCCCCTGGAAAAAGCCGGAGTCGTTAAAGCACCAGAAGGGGAAGAGAGACACCTCCAAGTTTTGCCGTTTCCACAATGACATTGGCCTCAATACCGATGATTGTAGGCATTTGAAAGATTAGATCAAAACTCTCATCAGAGCCGGCTCCTTGGCTTAGTACGCGCGGAATAGGGTTCCAGCAGGCCGACCTGCTCCGGAAGCCCCGATCAACTAACCCAGATCTCGGATAAATCAAGATGTCCCCCCTCCAGTGGTAGGAGGGGAGATATCCACAATCTCGGGAGGTCCGCATTTAGCTGGCACGAGCAGAGGTGCCCAAAAGAGGTACATAAACGAACTCAAGGCGCATAACGGGGTAGAGTTCGTCCCAGAGCAGCGTCTGCCAAAACAACAGGGATTGGAGAAGCAACCAATCATTTTTACAGAAGAAGATGCTGGCCATGTCCAGTTCCCTCACAACGACCCTCTGGTCGTAGCAGTACAACTCGCTAATCGGAGGGTTAGGAGGGTGCTGATCGATAATGGGAGCTCGGTAAACCTACTATTCCAGTCCACGCTGGAGAAGATGGGTTTAGCTGTCGCCGAGCTGAAGGCGACCTCCATAATGCTGTATGGTTTTTCGGGAGAAGGATCAGCGGCCATAGGGACGATCGAGCTGGTGATCACCCTAGGAGAAGGACCTCGGACAGTCTCCAAACTCCTCGAGTTTGTGGTCGTTGACTGCTCCGTTGCATACAACGCTATTTTGGGTTGACCCACACTTATAGCTTTTGAGGCCATCACCTCCGTTTTCCACCTCGCGCTGAAATTCCCTTCTTCCACGGGAATATGCATGGTCCGTGGTGATCAGTTCGCTGCATGGGAATGCTACAACATTTCCATGAAGGGAAAATCGAAACCCGGGCAGCTAGCAATGACCATCCAAGGTGGAGGAGAGGAATCTCAAGAACCTTTAGCTAATCCTGAGATTGAAAAACCTTAGAGTGCCGAAGGGGAAAATATTGTCTTAATTGAGGATATTGACCCCCGAATAGGCGAAGATAAGTCCGAACTCCAGGCCATTGAAGAACTCGAGGAAGTAAGCATCGATCCACAAAACCCCTCACGGATGGTCAAGCTCGGGAAAAACCTCTGTGACAAGAGGAAAGCGGAGCTGATCAAATTTCTGCAGGATAACCTGGATGTGTTTGCGTGGTCACATGAGGACATGGTGGGAATCAGTCCAAATGTCATCATGCACACCCTTCATCTGGACAAGAGCGTTCCTGCGAAGTCCCAGAAGCATAGGCGCCTGGGAACAACCCCGGCTGAGGCCTTAGAGGAAGAAGTAGCCCTGCTCAAGAAATGCGGCTTTATTCGTGAAGCCAAGTTTCCGATTTGGGTCGCCAACTCCGTGCTGGTCCCGAAGCCCAACGGGAAGTGGCGGACCTGCATCGACTTCTCCGACCTGAATATAGCCTGCCCCAAAGATTGTTTTCCCTTGCCAAGGATTGACCAATTGGTTGATGCCACAGCGGGGCATGAGCTCATGTCCTTTATGGATGCGTAATCTGGCTACAACCAAATTTCCATGAATCCGGCGAACCAGGAGCACACCAGTTTCATGACCTCGACTAACGTCTATAGTTACAAGGTCATGCCATTCGGGCTGAAGAACGCCGGTGCTACGTACCAGAGGTTAGTATATAGAATGTTCGCCAACCAGATCGGGAAGAACATGGAAGTGTACATTGATGACATGCTGGTTAAGTCAAAGACTGCTGATAACCATGTTTCTGACCTGGGGGAGTGCTTCAAGATACTATGGGAGTATGGCATGAGGCTTAATCCACAGAAATGCACTTTTGGAGTCGCATCTGGAAAATTCCTGGGTTTCATCGTCAATACCCGAGGAATCGAGGCAAACCCCAACAAGATTAGATCGTTACTCGGGCTTCCCTCACCCAGGTCGCGCAAAGACGTCCAAGGCTTGACAGGAAGGGTGGCAGCCCTCAATCGGTTTATTTCAAAATCCACCGATAAGTGCCTGCCATTCTACAACCTGCTCCGAGGAAATAAGAATTTCGAATGGATAGAAGAGTGCGAAAGTGCTTTCCTCGACCTGAAGGCACATCTGGTCGAGCCACCCGTATTATCCAAACCAAAGGCAGGAGAGCCCCTTTTTCTCTACCTAGCTGTCACAGATGATGCAGCTAGTGCCGTATTGATCCGAGAAGAAGACCGGGTTTAGAAACCTGTCTATTACATCAGCAAGAGACTTCTCGGGGCTGAATCGCGATACCCATTGATGGAAAAATTGGCGTTCTGCCTCATCACGGCCTCCTGAAAGCTCAAGCCGTACTTCCAGTCCCACTCAATACACATCATAACCGATCAACCTTTAAGGAAGGTTTTGCAAAAACCTGAAGCATCGGGACGCCTATTAAAGTGGGCTATCGAACTCAGTCAGTTTGATATTTTATACATCCCACGAACTGCTATAAAAAGTCAGGCCCTGCCGATTTTGTAGCAGAATGCACAGGATTCTGGGAGGATCCTGTAGAAGACTCACCCCAGCTCACCTCAGCCCAGGCGTCATGGAAGATCTTCGTGGATGGCTCATCCAATGAGAACAGCTCTGGGGCGGAAATCATTCTGATATCCCCTGAGGGACATAGATTCCACTCGGCGCTGAGATTCGGATTCAAGGCCTCCAACAACGAGGTCGAATACGAAGCTTTGCTGGCCGGGCTAAGAATAGCCCAAGAGCTGAAGGCGAGCTCCGTCCAGTGCTTCAGTGACTCCCAGCTCATGGTAAACCAGGTTTTGGGCAAATATCAAGCACGAGGACCCAAGATTACCTACCTGTCAAAGGTAAAAGTTGAGTTGTCTGCATTTGGGTGAGGCTCAATCGAGCAGATACCTCGGGAGCAGAATGCTAACGCAGACGCTCTTGCCAAGCTCGCCACCTCCGTGGAGACGGAGGCTTTGGGGTTAGTGCCGGTAGAATTCTTGGAGAAACCAAGTATAGAAGAAGTCAGGGCGGAGGTCGAGATGATCGATGCCAGGCCGACCTGGATGACCCCCATTCTTGAATATCTCGCCGAGGGGAAGCTACCTGAAGGGCGTAATGATGCGCGGCAAGTACTGTACCAGGCCCCAAGGTATACGGTGGTAGACGGGGTGCTATACCGGTGTGGGCACTCCCTACCTCTCCTACGATGTGTTCTTCCAGGCGAAGCAAAGGCCATCCTGCAGGAAGTGCATGAGGGCTTTTGCGGGGATCACACTGGGGGGCAAAGCTTGGCCCTAAAGGTCTTAAGGCAAGGGTATTACTGGCCCACTCTGTCCAAGGAATCGATCTCGTATGTCAAGAAATGTGACAAGTGCCAGCGGTTCGCCACAGTTACCCGAGCTCCCCCAGTCGAGCTGAAGATGATCTCTTCCCCGTGGCCATTTGCGGTTTAGGGAATCGACTTGGTTGGCGCCCTCCCTACTGGAAAGGGCGGGGTGTGATACGCTGTGGTGGCCATCGACTACTTAACGAAGTGGGCTGAGGAAGAACCTTTGGCAACGATAACTTCCAAAAAAGTCCTCGACTTCTTGGTTAAGAGCATCATCTGTCGATTCGGGCTGCCCAAGAAAATCGTTTCCGACAATGGGACTCAGTTCGACAGCGACCTATTCACCGAATTTTGCGAAAGGTACGGGATCGTGAAAAGCTTCTCGTCCGTGGCCTATCCTCAGGAAAATGGCCAGGTCGAGACCGTCAATAAGACCCTAAAGGTGAGCCTCAAGAAGATACTAGACGAAGCTAAGGGGGTCTGGCCAAAACAGCTCCCCCAGGTTCTGTGGGCATACCGGACCTCACATCGGACTCCTACGGGTCATACTCCTTTCTCCCTGGCTTTTGAGAGTGAGGCAGTCCTCCCTGTGGAGATTAAGGTACCTTTTCATAGAGTCTAGGCATATGACTAGGACCGCAACCACGAGCTACTTTGCGCTTCCCTTGACTTGGTTGATGAAAGACGAGAAGATTTGCAACTCCAGCTCGCACTTCACTAGCAAAAAATCACTCGTTATTTCTACTCAAAAGTCAAAAAGTGCGCCATTAGCATTGGTGACCTGGTCCTCAAGAGGGTGTTCTTAGCCGGTAAGGATCCCAAAGATGGAGTATTGGGACCGAACTGGGAAGGGCCATATCAAATCATCGAGGTCATTAAAGAAGGAACTTACAAATTAGCTCGGCTCGATGGAGGGGCAGTCCCACAAACTTGGAACGCCATCCATTTGAAGAGATATTATCAATGACACCCTTGTAAGGCCTAAAAGGGCATTTTTTATGTATTAAGCAATGAGAATTAACTTTTGGTTTATGATTGTACATGTTTACAAGTGTAATCTAAAGTAACCATGAAAGACCCTTTCCTAGTTACTTGGGGGGCATATGGTGCATGGATATAACCAGGTCGCCTTAAAGACTTAGAACTTAATTCAAATCGGTTGATCGTTGTTTTTCTTAGAAAAAGCGAGATATGGATAAAGGATTAACGCGAACTAAGCTCTACCCTGGATGCAACCAGGTTCTAAAACTTAGAAGTTGGTTTAAATTAATTGATCGTTTTTTTTCTTAAAGGGCACGATATATTGATAAAAATTAACGCGAACTAAGTTTTCAAACTAAGTTCCTGGACATAACCAGGTCATAAAACTTAGAAGTTAATTTAAATCGATTGATCGTTGTTTTTCTTAAAGAGCACGAGATATTGATTAAAATAAATGCGAACTAAGTTTTCAAAGTAAGTTCCTGGACATAACCAGGTCATAAAACTAGAAGTTAATTTAAATCGATTGATCGTTGTTTTTCTTAAAGAGCACGAGATATTGATAAAAATTAACGCGAACTAAGTTCCTGGACATAACCAGGTCATAAAGCTTAGAAGTTAATTTAAATCGATTGATCGTTGTTTATTTTAAAGAGCACGAGATATTGATAAAAATTAACGCGAACTAAGTTTTCAAACTAAGTCCCTGGACATAACCAGGTCATAAAACTTAGAAGTTAATTTAAATTGATTAATCAATGTTTTTTCTTAAAAAGCACAGGATATTAGTAAAAAATTAACACGAACTAAGTTTTTGAAAGTAGTGACTAAAGTGCGTAGAGGCAAAGGGAAATAAACCAATTAAAAGAAAAATTGATAATATTAAAGGAATGGGTGAGAAAAGGAAAGGCCCTAAGCTCCACCAGGCTGCCCCGTGGAGGTCCCTATCTCGCCCTCCTGATCGGCTACGACGGGTGCCTCCCCGGTCTCAGAACGTGCCTCCTACTGGAGGCGAGCTTTGAACCCCTCCAGGAAGACCTCCCCGTCCGCTCCGAAGAAGGAGAAGTCGCTGTCCGGGTTATAGGCCCAGCAATGGTAGAGAATGTCCTCCATGGCGGTGCTGGAAGCTGCCTTCTCCGTTTCCAAGGCGGCCTTAGCCTCCTCGGCCCCAGCCTTCGCAGAGTCTAGCTTGACCAGCGCGGCAGCGAGGGTGGCTTTAGTAGCCTTGTCCTCTTGAAGCTTGGAGCGGGCTTCTTCCAGCTCGGCCTGTACGGCCGCTAGAGCATCCTTGGCTTCCTTTTCCTTGTGTTGGGCCGTCTGCAAGGAAGTCTGATGGGCGGTCAAAGCCGACTGATGCTCGCCCCTCATATCCTCGAGCTGGGCCTTGGACCTGGCTATGCTCCGGTGAAGGGCCAAGACGCTCTGCAAAAACAGAGGCAACTGCCTTAGAAAAAAAAAAGAAAGGAAAAATAGGGCAAGGCATGGAAATCAAAAATAAGGCTAAAGTCAGCTTACTGTTAGGGCCATGCCCAATGAAGATTCCATTATGCCCATCAGGCTCCTTGTTTCGATGGCCCGCAGCTCCCTCTCATTGAAGCGGTAGAAGTGTTCGACGGCGTAGCTCGCCGTCTCATACACCGTCCCCCGAAAAACGTCTGGAATCTTCTCCAGGGCCTGGGGGTCCACCGGGATACGCACCTCGGGGGCCGCAGTTGTCGAGGTCCCGAGCTCCGCCCCTGTGTCCCGAGCAGGAGACTGAGCTCGTGGAGGGGGCGGAGGTATCTTCTCCACCGGCGGAGGCGGAGGTACCTTGGCTTGGGTAGCAAGGCTCTGATCCTTCCCTTTGGCGGGGGAGTTGGATGTTGCCCCGATGGCCTTCTTGGTCATCCGGAGCTTCTTTACCATGGGCCCGGAGGCCCCAGCGGAGGAGTTCCCTCCAGTGAACTTAGCTCGCAGGTTTCCGAGCTGAGACATCTCTTCTGAAAAAACAAAGATATTGTTAGTACACAAGTTAGCGGTCATGCAAAAACAAGAACAAGGGGGAAAAAGCGAAACTCAAGTATATACATATATACTAAAAGGAATCCTACCCCCTGAGCTAGAAGAGGAATCTATGGTTAGGACCATCGGCCCAGGAGCTTCTGCGGGGGAATCTAAGACAATTACTTCTCGAGCTGGCGCAGGACTAGACTCTTCTACGTATTTCCTATGAACCGGAGCTACGACACCCTCCCAAAGTGATGGCCATGACCGAAGGTTGGTCCCATACTCCTCGAATAGGACCGACCTAAAGGCTAGGGTGTTGTCTACAACTATGGTACCCCTAGGGCGGCTACTTTCGTAATCCAGCACGAGCCGGTCGACACAATGGAGTAGGCTTACATCAAAGTCTGGATCACTTCGATGGCATTCGACGAGCTGTGTGGGATTGAACCTAGCTAGCCGGGGGTCTGCAGTGGCCCTATCTAAGTTCCTAAACATGTATGGGTTACCTTGGTCGGAGGGACCTGCAGCGGCTCTGGACCGGATCCTCTCCTCATCCGCCCTTTGGGCGACCTCCAGCGCCCGCTTCCTCATCCTCACGAGGGGCACCTCTTCCTCCTCATCCTCAACCCCCGCGACCTCCTCCTCGGTGATGGCCCTCATCTCGCGAGATGGGGGAGGCACCCGGGGTCTCCTCAGATTCAAAGTCTGGCCTGGGGAGATCAGCATGCAGGCCAGCATCGTCTCGTCTGTCACGAGCTGACGATAGTCCTTTTCACTGGGGGGCAAGCCCGCCAGTGTCTCTTACTGGCTCCCGAGGGTCACAGGCTTTTCTGTCCTCGCGAAGATAGCTGTAGAATTATCCTAAGTCAGAAATGGATACAAGGGGAGGCTAACTGATACTTAACTTACGAGCTAAGGATGAAAAGGTACTTACGAGGATGGTTGAAGTAGTGCAGGTCGCAGTTGCGAAACCCCTTGGACATAAAGAACTGGTCTTTGAAGTCGTTGGGGTGGCTGGGCAGCTCGATGACCGCAGCCGTATTTGGAAACCGGGTAAAGTAGTAGAACCCGTTGCCTTGCCCCCGCTGCTCCGGGCAGCCCTTGAGGTAGAAAAAGTATAGGATATCTGCCGGAGTGGGGACCTCCCACTCCTGCTTCAGGAACAGATATCTCAACCCCGCCAACAAACGATAGGAGTTGGGGGGGAGCTAGAAAGGAGCCAACCTCATGTAGTTGAGGAAGTCAGCGAAGTACTGATCCAGCGGGAGGAAAGCCACGGCTTTGAAGTGTGCGTCACTCCAGGCCGCGAATTCCTCGTCGAGTGGCACGCAGCTCCGCTCACCTTCTAAGGGAGGTCAGGCAATCAGGGCGCCTCCCCCCAGTTCGATGTTTTGGGAGAGGAATATTTTATTCACTCTCCCCTGGTCGGTGATCTTCGAGACAATCCTCTCCGCCTCGAAGAAAGCATCGGGCGCCACCTCGAGCTCCCGCTCCACTGCTGGCCCGAATGTGGGGATCGAGGAATCGGCCATCACCTCCTTTCCCTTGTGCTGTTGGGAAGACGAGCTGCCTACGTTCTTCTTAGGAGAGTTTTTCTTGGGTCCCATCTGGTCGCCTAGCGAACAAAAGAAGAAATTTTCAGATAAGGTGACCTAAGCATAAGGGAGAATCATAAAAAGGTGTTTCATTTGCACGAGCTGAGGAAATCTCAGCTCGTGGTGAGTGAGACCACGTAGTTCTATGAACACGCGCCTATGCACCCAACAGATGCCCGATTGCTCGGAATTCATGTGTCAAGAGGGTCAGGATGAAAAATTTACTTGGAGGGAAAGTTTCAGTAGGCAAGGGGTACAAAACCACCTATGAAGCATGCCTCCTAAGCTACCTAGTTTCTCACCCAAAAGTACTGGATATTTTAAACAACCATACCGAAAATCCTACCCAGAAAAATTCCCCAGAAAATGCATCCTATAAACCGTGTTCCTAAATGGTTTTCTACTACAAGCGATACCCTAACCTAAAAGGGCTTTCACCCTTCATGCCCACAGAAAATCAACAAAATCTTGCATGCGGCTACAGTAAATATTTACCTAGGCTACAGTGAAAAATAATTTCAAAACATGCACAGTCAGGGGACTTACGGAGTATTCTGGTTGAGAAGAGGATGAAGGGATCGTCTGGGTAGGGGCTTCGTCGAGGTAGTTGATTCCAATGCTTCAAGGGAACCCTTACACCTGAACCTCTTGAGTGCTGGGAGTGGCGGCCGGAAAGAAGAGGGTTTTTCTTTTGAAGATGAAGAAGAGAGAAGAAGAAGGAAAATTCTGAAAAATTTCAAATGATCGGGTGGCCCATGCGTAAGGTGGCCACCCCTTTTTATATACGTGAAAGGCCACGTGAGGAGGACCGTCGGATTGCCCTGATGTGGGATCCAAGGCTCTCCACTCCAAAGGTGAAACGACGGCTGAGTGTAGGCTAGGCCATTTAATGCGGTTTCGGAAGACGTACTGTCACCAACCACGATGTTCCACGCATTCAGTGCCTGCATAAAATGTGGAATATGAAGAGTTCGTGGGGAAGCCTAAAAGCCCCTACTATGGCCCTACACGAGCAGGGGCTTGGGGGGGCAAATGTACGCCCTAATTTTCCCACGGGCTATTAGCGAGCTGAGATACGGCCTAAATCATATCAGCCACGTGGATCCCTCATGACCGAAGCTGCTGTCGTCAGGTCCTACCTCGTTAGCTCGGGTATCCAAATGGTTCACCAAGATTACTTAAGGACTATGTCTGGACTCTGAAGGCCACAGGTCGAGGGAAGCGTCCAGCTCGTGGTACGAGCTAGAGTTGGAGGCTGTGACCTTTTGTAAATTCAACCACGCAAGGTAAACGTGCATATATCAAACATCACGTGTCTGATATATCCCCGACTTCTCGGACACGCAGCATGAACGTGTGTGTTCAGGAGCCCACGACTGGGTTGGGCCGTGCGGCCCATTATCCCCCTTCCCTATTGATTAGACCACAGTTCATGTGTCAGGTTTTAGGAATTAATCATGAATGTCACAGACGTGACATGATAGGTAAGAAGGTCACGGGATGACCTTCTTACCAACTCCCAGGTGCCCTCTCCTATAAATATGGAGACCCTGGGAGTTGCAAAGGGTTGGATTCTATTATGTAAGGAAATACCCTGTAAAAGAATACCAAGCATATAGCAATAATATTGACAGGTGGAGTAGAAGGATTTTAACCTTTGAACCACCTAAAAAACGTAATTGTATCACCAGTCCATTTCCAAAAGATCATTCATCTGTTTCGGTTCATAGTTAAGCACTAATCCCTTCCTCTTATTTTCTTAATTCCCTGTTGGCGAAGAACCGCGTCAACAATTATAATAATATATAATAAATAATCTTAATTTTTATTAAAAAATTTATCATTTATATTTAAAAAATATTTTACTTTTTTATTACTTAATCTAACTTATATAAATTTATATTCATATTAAATAACAACAAACTTTATAAATAATAAATTTTCTTTTAATATGCTTATGTCATTCTTTTATATATAATATTATTTATTTATTTAAAATATATATGACAATCATAAAAACATAATAAAATTAACTAATAAATTTTCTAAATAAAACTATAAAACAACTGTGCATTGAATTAATATATATATATATAAAGTGTGTAGATAACATAAATTCTTGGTTGTAATGGTTTTTTGGTTAACTTTAACGGAATATTCTAAATATTTAACGGATGTTATAAAATATCAATATTATAACAATATATAATATGAAAATAGATATTTAATAGCTATATTAATATAAATTCAAATTTTATAAATATTATTATGATAATAGTATATAATATATAATCCTAATATTGTACTAATTATATTAATATGAATTCATCTATTATAAAAAATATTATTATTATTATTATATTTAATACAAGAGTAAGAGTAGATATTTAATAATTATATTAATATAAATTTAATTTTTTATAAAATATCATTATAATAATATTATATAATACATCATCTTAATTTTTATTAAAAAATTATCATTTATATTTAAAAAGAAAACATGTTATTTTTTTATATTTGATCTAACTTATATATATATTCACATTCACAACAACAAAATAGGTTATTACCGGCAGAGCCTTCCGTCGGTAATAATACTGGAATCCACTGGTAATAACCCGCCGGTTATAGTTGGTCGACAATTATGGTTATTACCGGTGGACTGACACCCTGTCGGTAATATATTAATATCGGCAGATTATTAGGGGAGGACTCCACCGGTTTACAAAGTAGTTAACATCGTATTTGACTCATTTAATATCGGCGGGTCCCGCCTTTATTAATCTGCCGGTAATTAATTAATCATTTTCTAAAAAATAATATTAAAATATAATAATTCATTTGAATTTTTTTAATAATAATGTTGACGCCGTTTTTCGTCAACAGTGAAATAAGAGAACGAAAACAATGATTGGTTATGGCCAAGAAAAATAGGATAACACAAATGTGATTTTTTACGTGGTTCAGCAGTTAACTCTGCCTAGTCCACGAGTCTTTGTTATTAAAACTAAGATGATCTCTGGAAATTCTTCAAGAATAAATTCTCCAGAGTTTTCTCTCAAGATCACAAAATTTCCCCCCTACAATGGTGCATGACCTTTCTATTTATAGAGGAGGTTCTCAGAATACTATCCCACACATTTCGGGAAGTTACTCTATATCTTTGAATAAATTTAATGGCATTTAAGGCCTGTAATCCTATATACAAGGAAACGTCCCCTGAAGATCAGGGGGCGTATAACTGAATAATAAATATCCCCTGATTATCGGGGATTTACAACAATGAATGCATACCGCGTCTCTCTTAGATAATTCACTAAGATATTCAAAGTTATCAGCTTGTATTTTCAATACCACGTTCACCCAGGTCTCTTAATGACTTTCGAGCTATAACATTTTCCCAAGATTATGTGGTTTCGAGCTCATACTTATGTCAGGTTCGGAACCCCAGATCTGAGGTCATCCGAGGACGGACGTACTTCGATATCTGCCTTTTGAGCTCGTGAGGATTTCGAGGCTATCATCTTCGAAGTCACCCTTGCTTCCTAGGCTTGGTGCCTAGGTCGTGGACACGTGTTCCAGACATTACGAGTCCATCCCTAACGAATCCAGCTTTCGAGATCACAATTCTTAAGGTTCGAAATCTGGGTGTAACAAATAAATAAATATATAATAATTATTTCAATATAATAAAATTTAATATAAATTAAAATTAATTATTAATAACACAATTAATATTCATCAAACAAAATTTCATATAAACTAATCATAAAATATCCATTGTCTTAATTTAATTAAAAAACATAAACAAATTATTATTATGTGGATCGGGCCAACTAGGAGAGAAATATTCATTAACATTCAGGTCAATATCTTCACAAATGTTAGGGTGCGACAATGGTAGTGAAGCAAATTGTGGTGCTGGTGGTGAAGCAAACTGTGGTGCTAGTGGTGATGGGTAATACGCGTGTGGAGACTGCTGCGAAGATGGTCCAAACGAGTCCACAAATTGTCGAGTCTGTGTCCGTGCTGAGATAGACTGATGTAATAAACTCTCAAACTGACCATACCTCTGCTACTATGGTTGTTACTGGTGCTGCGATGAATACCCAAACTCACGATGCCCAGGATGTGACATCTGAGATCCTGCAAGGACGTCAGGGTAATAAAGAGGAGGGGACTGGGAGGAGCGTCCATACATGTACTGAAATTGTTGTGGTGTGCCTCCATATATGTTAGGAGAATTCTGTTGAGGTGGATGAAAATGTTGTTGTTGTGGAATCGAACAAGCAGGTGGAATTTGAGAAGATACACCCCCTTCAGGTTGTGATGGTAAATACCGTTGCAGAAGGTTATCAAACTACGACTCAGTTTGTGAACTGGTATGCTAAGGGTTACCAGATGGACCTTGTTGAGATCCCAACATCCGGAGCTTGTCACGCATTGCCTTCATCATCTCCCCCATAGTAGCCATGTCTTCTTTGGGCGTATGAACAGGCGGGGCTTGGGACTGACTTTGACTTGTGGAGCTGGAAGCTGATTTTTCCCTTTCCCTTTGTTGTAACCCACTCCTCTTTGAAAGTCAGACCTCTCCCTGAGTACTTTACTCATAATCTCGTACTGATCGACCGGCGAGGAATCAATACCAGATCCAGTTGCAAATCCCCTCGTCGATCCTTGAGACTGGCTTTGAAGCCGTACCCTCTCAAGCTCTTCCGTCATTTTTTCTTGTTCATAAAAAGTGTTAGAAACACAATAGTAACATATTTTTATGAAAATAATAACACAAAAGTTTCTCGAGCTGCGTTGTTGATAAAAACTTTTGTCGATTTTCTCAAATGGCTGTCTTTCTAAGTATCAATAACATGTTCATGAGGGTTTGCCTATGCAAATGTAGAGAGTGTGTTAGAACGTATAATTTTGTTAAATTAAATTAATATTTTTACTTACAAATTGGTGACGCTTAGCTGCCAACGATTTTGTGTCTTGCGTTGGTGTATACTTCATTTATTTTCTGTGTTTTCTTGTTTTGGTTGGATCGCGCAATAAATTTTGGACTAAAAAAAAACTGAACATTATATTTTCAGCATTCCTTGGTGCAATGGTCAGGTGAGGCAATGAGGGCACTCTCCAAATCTTCCAGCATAGAGTAATATTTTTTGAAGTGAGTGTGTCTGATGTTCTTTCTCTCAGAATATCTTTTGCACATCTTTGTGTAGATATTTTTCATAACTCTCTCAGGTTTTGAATGACCATCAACATTATAAAAATGCTACATTCAAAAAATAACACGTTAGTAGAGTTTTTAAATGATTATAATAAAAAATTTAGACCATAAGACTTGTTCTAATTTTTTACCATCATCTTTTGCACAACTTGATCCTTAAATTGTTGAGGTACATCAGCAAAATCCAATTAATGTCCAGGCAACAACACGATGACTTGGAGACCTATCTCACGGACAAAAGCTTGGTCCTCCAAGCCGACCACTTTGTCCATCCTAGGATCAAGCTGAAGATCGAGTGGTTTCCCAGCATTCCGCCTTTGGATTCCAAGTGGTATGTTATTAGCAAGGCCACGACCCTTTCTTTTCGGCTGTTCAATTATCCATATTTTCAACAATTGCCAAAATTTGTAATATTAATATAAATTAAACATTCGTTGAGATTGACTTTCAAGCTATGACCAAAGTTTGAAAATTATTATCAACCTGACTCGCAGAAGGAGGGTACCCTACTAAGATCTGGCGGGTCTAGACCACCACCATCTCCACTGTGAGATGTGGCTATCTCAGCTGACATTGTACTTAAGAACAAAAATTATTAGTTAGTATCAAATATCACCAATGGAAATGAACAAAATGATTACAAGTCTTATCTGTTATATTTTAAATTATTGTCTTTATTACAAAGATATAAAAACTATGTATAATAATCACTATCACTTTCATCATTAATTAAATTGACATCAATCGGAGACACATGATTAACAAAGATCAACTAGCAATTCATCTTCTTCATCGGCTTCTTCTTCGCCTAAGTCTTCATTTATGAAATTATCATCCAATTGATGAGCAAGCGAATTTTGTATAGTCCAAATATATGTTGCAGGTTGATGAGATTCCATAACCAACTAACTGAGATCCACGGTCAACACAAAATTTGATGAGCTTGTGTCATGTACAACATCAACATCAACATTAACTTCATCGTCCTCGATGTCCCAAATTTGTCGATGGTTGACATCCTCAACAATTTTTTAGTGTCGACCTCTAAGTAGATCATCGAGGTAGAATACTTGCTTAGCTTGATTAGCAAGTATATATGACTCATCCTTGTACCATTCACCAATGACGTTTATACTAGTGACATTATTTTCGGTGATTGTTTTCTTCAATCTTGGATCAGTGTTAAACCATTTGCACCGAAACAATGCCACTGAATATGCACCAGTGAAAGATAACATCAATACTTCTTGAAGCGTGCCATAATAGCTAAAACATTCTGTTCTGGCAACAGAAACTCCACTATTCTGTGTGGTGTGCTTTTGATCTTGGTCATATGCAATAAATCGAACATCGTCCACTATACAACCTTCGTAGTAGGTTGCCAAGTGATTTGACTCAAATGCTAAAGCTAGCAACTCATCACCATTCTCTAAAGATCCAAGCTTGTGAAAGTCATATATCTAAATAAATTAATAAACCTATATTAGAATGACAAAAATATCATTACAAAAATGAAAGTTTAAAAATACTCTCATTTTTACCTTCTTATGAAACCACCGGCAAAAAATTTTATTGTGTAAAAAATTATGATCACCGTCCGGGTATTTCAGTCTAATCTCTTCTAGGTGTTCACTGTATATTTTAATGGTGTTACTATATTAGATAAAAAAAAATTGGAATGAACATAAATTTCACTTAAAAGGGAACAAACTTACTCTAAGTAATCCTGAATTTCGGGAGAATTGTCAAATATGAACCATTCAGCCATTTATGAGTCGCACAGTCAAGAGGCTTGAGATTTCCTTTGTCAGGGGACGACATTGATTGAAACATAGAAATTTATCATGGGACATACACCTCATCTTCATTGTGATCAAGACGGTTAAATCTTGTTTCAACCCCTTTGAAATACATCGAACAAAATGTCAAAGCCTCGTCTGCAACATAGCCTTCAGCTATCAATCCTTCAAGTCGAGCTTTATTTCTCACGTAGTTCTTCAATTTTTTCATGTACCTTTCCAAAGGATACATCCACCTCATAAATACCAGTCCACCCAAAATCGCTTCTTCTGGAAAATGTAAGACCAAATAAATCATTATATCAAAAAAAGCAGGAGGAAAAATAAACTCCATCTTGCACAATATCATAATAATGTATTTTTTTGCTTCCTCCATATCTTTAACATTTATAGTCCTCGACCATACTTGCCTGAAAAAATTACACAATTCAGAAATGGTGGTCGATATAGGTTTTGGGAGAAACTTGCGAGCATCCACTGACAGTAATCATTGCATTATAACATGACAGTCGTGGGATTTTAACCCAATAATATTTGTTTCATTCTCAATTACTTTTTTCTTAAAATTTGAAAAAAAAGGCATCTGGAAATTTCACTTCTTTAATAAATTGAAAAACTTGTTATCTCTGAGCAGGAGTTAACACGTAAGGAGCATGCGACTTCATCGACTATCCATTCTCATCTTCATAAATCCACAACGATTACTTCACTCCCATCTTCTTCAAATCATATCTTGGAGTAGAGGTGTCCTTAGATTTCTCATTGTCCAAGATTGTGCCAAGGAGACTATCACACATATTCATTTCGACATGCATGACATCAATGTTGTGTGTTTAAAATGTTTGTACACCAATAATCAAGCTCATAGAAGATGCTTTTTTCCTCCAATTTCTGTCTTCCGCAACTCTTCTATGTTTCACACCTCCAATCTGCAAGTGTTTTCCCAGAAGTTGGGGTGGAAGGTTGTTTACTTGTTCTAATATTTCCTCACAAGTAGACCATTTCAGAGGATGTCTTTCCTCAATTTGTCTATCGAACTCAGTGTCCCTTCTCATTCGATGTGTACTTGGCAAGAATCTTCTATGACCAACATAAGATGTCTTATGGATCAATTGAATGGAAGATGTGTCTTCATTACACGTGGGACAAGATTTGTATCCCTGACCACTCCATCTAGACAAACTACTTCGAGCTGGAAAATCATTAGCAGTCCACAAAAGGGTTGCGCGCAGCTTGAACATAGTGTTGGTCCTACTATCTCTCGTAACAACTCTGTTAACCCACAACTCCTTCAATTCATCCACCAATGGTCTTAGAAATACATCTATGTCCTTACCCGGTGATTTAGGCCTAGGAATACGGAGGATCACCATGAAATTATTGTCTTTCATACACAACCAAGGTGGACGATTATAGTTCACCCACACCACAGGCAAAATGTTGTATGCTAGGTTCATGTTGTCAAATGGATTAAATCCATCGGGAGCTAAGCCTAAACGAACATTCATGTGATCACTTGCAAAATGAGGATGATTGGCATCAAATTTCTTCCACGCTGTCCCATCGACTGGGTGTCTCATCACCCCATCATCTTTCGATTTCCTAGTGTGGTTCCATAACATGTCCTTCGCTGTAAGTCTTGAACTATATAGTCTTTTCAATGGGGGTGTCAATGGAAAGTAACGCATTACCTTATGCGACACATTTTTTCCTTTAGTTTTTTCTAAAGTAATCCATCAACTACTTCCGAAAACCGGACATTCCTCTTTAGTTGCATGCTCTTTGTAAAATAAGAAGCAATCATATTGGCACACATGAATTGACTTGTATCACAATCCTAATTTCTTCAATATCTTTTTAGCCTTGTAGTACGTTGAATGAATTTTATTTTCCTTCGAAAAGGCAAGCTTTAACTGTAGGAAAAACTCATTGCAGGATCTTTATTTGTTTTCATGCAATTTACATATTATCAAACAAACATGCAAATTCCTAGAACATGCTCCTATGAAATTGATACAAATACAAAGTAAAGTAAAAACTTACATTACCCAGCGGAACTGGAACAACTCCATCCTTCAATCTCTCTAACCCTTGATTCCTTTCTGTAGCAGAGTATTATCAAGAGATTGAACAAGATCAGCAACACAGTCTTCCTCACCAAGCCTTTGATCAACCTAGAACTAGTGTGGGCTGGTTCTCAACACATGAGATAGAGATCTTGCAGAGAAGAAGAAGAGAGAGTGGCTAAGAAAGGATTAGAGTGTCTAGGTTTTCACTTACCCAAATCAACTGAGATTGACTTGCTTCTAAAAACCCTAGATATCATATTCCTTATATAGCCAACTTAATGGGATTTATTTAAATTTAAATTAATTAAAAATAATAAAAAAAATAAAAGCCTTGGGCTGCCATAAATGGACTTAGGCCCAATCTTTTTGTTTTGAATTTAAATCCCAACTGGGCCTAAATTCAAAACCTTTTATTTATTTATTTTTAATTAATTAATTAAATCCTTATTCAAATTAACTAATTATAATTTGAAACTTGATTTAATATTATTTATTTATATTGATACCAATTTATCAATATTAATAAATTTACCCAAAGATTCTATTTTATTCTCTAAATCTCATATCTCTGTAAATTTTCCAAAATTGACCTAGTCAACTTTTAAAAATCCTAATTGATAATTAAATCAATTAATTGAGACATTCTAGATGATTTACTCAAAGGTGATGCGGGGACCATGGATCCATGAAATCAAGCTCCAACAAGTTACCGTGAATTTATTTACGAATAATTTCACTACCTTATTAATTCCTCGTGACTCCACTATAGACTCGGAATTGAACTCTTGAATTCATATAACGTATTTTCAAAACCATAAATACGTTATCCATTGTTATAACCATTACAATCAGTCAATCCTCTATCGATGACTTACTAACGAGCTGGGTGCAAATTACCGTTTTACCCCTCATCAGTATTTTATCCTTAACTCCCACTAATTTCCTTATAAATGATATTTCCGTGAACTTAATCACAGAAATGAGATCTCTATCATTTAACCTTTTGAACAAAGTAATTAAGGAAATCATCTTTTCACTTCTCATACAGAAGTTATAGATTTCGTATCTATGAATAATACTCCCACTAAATTACACTAATAAATCTCCAAGATGTAAGTATGGGCGACCGTAGGGTAAGCTGGTAACGAACAAGTCAAAAGATTTAAATAATATAATTATTAGAATATTATCACTCAGAATTAAGATCGACTTAATATATGGTCAACGTTGTGACATTGATTAGATTTGATAACAACGATACTTATTTATCAATCAATAATCAATATCGGTCCTAGTCCGATGTAACTAAATACATCCGATCTTATCTACTTGGTCGATGCCTTGGACAAGACATCACACCCTAAATGTGTAAGTAGATCATATCGTAGATTTCCTAATCAGTGAAAATCCAATGCACTGATCTAATCTTAGGACTCGTTCTTTTGAACATATAATTACAACTATAATCCACTGTGACCTAGTCACTATAATTGTAACTATCCATATGTTTAGGATTTTATAAATGTTTGTATTATTTCAATAATCATGTAATAAAACAAGCAAGCAACACAGTTGTCAAAATAAATGATTTCTACTACTTTTATTGATAATATGAAATCGTGCTACATGTCCGACATGGTTTTATAAGGGCATAAAACCCAACATTAACAACTTCAGTAATTCATCAAATATGTTGTTAGGAATCTTCCCTCTAACTTTCAAATGCAATAGCTTCGCTAAAAAGTTAAGGGAAGAAATCCAATCACAGCCAGGATACAACTCAGCTTCAATCTCCTCAAAAAACTCGCCATAACACTGACTCACGGCGGAATTATTGTCTACTTCCTCAGTTGTCGGTAAGAGGAAGTCCTCCACTATGGGAATCATCTCATCAACTTCTTCCTCAGCAACCACCTCATCAGCAACATCTAGTTTTGCTTCCCCGTGATAAATCCACCTCTCATAACCTTGATAAAAGCCCTTATCGAATACGTGTGCTTCGACAACATGTAAAGTTTTAAGCCTATTATTTATGCATTTCACACACAGACACCTAATTTTTCAATCAGAATCCTGATCTGTAAAATATGCACGCAAGTGTACATAGTCGTGTCAAGCAATAAATTATAGAAGAACAAATATCGTCCCACAGAGACTATTGACCAATTACCAATAATCGTTATTTACTTTCTATTTGGCAAGTAAAATTAAGATGAATAGATCTAACTATAAATATAATTTCAATAACTAAAAACAAAATAATTAATCAAAGGATAAAAATCAATACTAAAAAGACCTAGGGTATTAACTTCATCAACTTTTTAATCTATTATTTTATTAATCAGTTCTAAATCTTTTTCTTCCTATTCTAATAAAAGACTAACATAAATCAATTCCTATTCATTTTCATGATATAAGATCTCAACCTATATGCAGGTTTTCTACATCTATGTGATAAACGTAAACATATAGCAGGCATTAAGCATAGAAACCTAATTACTACACAAGCCATGCAGGTACTTTCGTCCAATATGTAACCTATCTCTATATAACGATAGCATATTCAATTCTCATCTTTCAAATTTTAATCAAAATTATAAATCAAGAAAATATTGATTAGATATTTACCAGCATTAAGCAAACATTATATAGATTAGAATAAAGAAGAAGAATTAATAGAACATCATAATAACATTGAATAGAAATCCAAGCGACCACATTAACCCCTAGATAGAGGAGTTTAGTTCATATCAGACATGACTAAAACAACCAAATAATTATTCAAAAACATAAAATTCAAAAGCGTGAAGAAGAAATAAAAAATATGAAAGTGCAGAAAAAATTGTCTCAAAATCAAATTTAGTCTCTAAATTCGTAATTAAAATCTGACCTAACCCTAATTAAAACCTAAAGTATGAATTTATACTAAAAAAACACAAATTCCTCTTTTTTTCATAGGCGGGCCGCGACTTGGTCTTTCCTAGGTCAAGGCCCATGTCATTTTTAAGGCACTTCAAAGTCTGGTTCGGTCTTCAGGCGTCGCGACCCTCTAAACCCAGGTCGTGGCCCGCGTGTTGATGCACCACCTGGGTTCGCCTCCGACTTCTACTAGCCCCGCAACTTATAAGAGCAAGTCGTGGCTCTAATTCCCTTCCGCAACCTTCAGACTCTGACTTGACTGGAGTCGCGACCCTTAAGCCAATGCCCAGACTCTAATTCCATTATTTTCAAATTTTAGCCTTTCAACATCCTTCATTCATCAAAAACTTATTATAACTCATCCTTAGCGCCATTTTGAGTCAAGCAACCACCAAAAGCTCCATTTTTCCACCGTTTTTTCTTCTTTTCACTTTTAGCTCATGATCCAAAGTACCGACCTACAACGAAGACAAACACAAACGAAATCTTGCACAAAACAAACTTAAAGACTCAAGATTACCAAAGAAACACATTCTAAATCGACACTAAAATGGAGTTATCAAATCCTTACGTTCTGAGGCCATCGTCAAAAAGGATTGTAGACCATTCCAATATTCTTGACAAGTACGATTTCTCAATGTTGTCCAAGTCTTGTCAATCGCCATCTAATGTGTTATAAGAGTGTGTGAGTTTTAGTAATGTGAATAGGAATGGATAACAAAAAAAATTTGTTATCATTTTTGAAATCTTATGCAATATTATAATATCTTATGTTATTTTATGATGGTTTATTAAATATAATTATCAATTTATATATTTAACTAATTTATAACTATTTAATATTAGATAATGATATTTAATAAACAAATTAATAATGTTTCTTAAACTAATTTGTTATTATTAATTTTTATGATGTTTTATTAAATATAATTCTCAATTTCTATGTTCAAATAATTTATACCTATTTAATATTAGATAATGTTATTTAATAAACAAATTAATAATTTTTCTTAAACTAGTTTATTATTATTAATTTTTATGATGTTTTATTAAATATAATTATCAATTTCTATGTTCAAATAATTTACACCTATTTAATATTAGATAATGTTATTTAATAAACAAAATAATATTTTTTCTTAAACTAATTTATTATGTATTTAATTCATTATTATTAATTTTTTAAACTTTCATTAAATATAATTCTCAATTTCCATATTCAACTAATTTATAACTTTAATATTAGATATTGTTATTTCATAAACAAAATAATTATTTTTCTTAAAATAATTTATTATTTATTTAAGTAATTAATTATTATTAATTTTTTAAACTTTTATTAAAAATAATTATCAATTTCTATATTCAACTAATTTATAACTATTTAATATTAGATAATGTTATTTAATAAACACAATAATAATTTTTCTTAAACTAATTTATTATTTATATAATTAATTATTATTAATTTTTTAAACTTTATTAAATATAATTATCAATTTCTACATTCAACCAATTTATAACTATTTAATATTAGATAATGTTATTTAATAAACAAAATAATAATTTTTCTTAAACTAATTTATTATTTATTTAATTAATTATTATTAATTTTTTAAACTTTTATTAAATAAAATTATCAATTCTTATATTCAAATAATTTATAAATATTTAATATTAGATAATGTTATTTAATAAACAAATTAATAAATTTTCTTAAAATAATTTATTTAATAATTATTTAACTTTTAGAATATTTTTTTTTTAAATTGCATAAATTTTATTAATCTTTTTCATTTATTATTTTATTAATTATATTTTAAACTTATTAATTTGATAATTAATGATAAATTTTAAAATTAAATTAGTAATTACTTAACTTTAATAATTATAAAATTATATCATAAGTTAATCAAATTATTATAACAACTTACACTTGTTGACGCCGTTTTTCATCAACTTAAGAAATAAGAGCAATTAAACAAAAATATACTAGAGGAAGTAAATAAAAAGAATGTAGACAGGGTCTTTTACGTGGTTCAGCAGTTAAAATCTGCCTAGTCCACGAGTATATATTATTGACTCTTTTGGAATTCCCTGGAGCTTTCAAAAAGCAATTGCCCAGAGTTTTCTCTCCAAATCTCAATATTTCAGTCCCTTTCAAATGAATTATCCTACTCTATTTATAGAGGAGTTTTCTGAATTGCTTCCCACATATTTCGGGAAGATATTCTATAAATCAAATAATATAATGCCATTAAATGCAATAGTTACTACGTACACGGTAATATCCCATAAAATGTGGGATTTAATAATGAATTACATCAGATCCCTTAAACATAGAGAATTTATAACAATAAATACATTCACACACAGCTGACGAGCTTAAACACTAGATCCATGTGCCTTCAAGACTGCTTGCCTATTACGAGCTCATCATCTTGGTTCGCGTATGCTCCCAAAAAGTAACCGTTGCCGAAGTCGTCCCTTTCGAGCTTACAGCTCCCGAGCTCGAACCATCTTATCTGAGGGCAAGAGATGAATCAAGAAGTTATACAAGTGTTGAACCCTTGCTATTGTGAGTTGCGAGCCTATAAGCTCGGCGAACCTTCGAGGCTACATAATACTCGAGCTCACGAGGTCTGACACTTACAGCGAAACTGTCTCTGACTTGTGGATCACATGATGACTGAGCCGATTTCGAGCTTACGCCTTACGAGCCTAAATTTCGAGATCAAGATTCTCATTCTCGAAATCTAGGTGTAACATTTTGCCCCCTCAAAAGTATCAGTTGGAATCCCATGAGAAGGAAACTTTTGAACTGCCTCTTTCAAAAACTGAGCCACTTAATATACTCGAGTGTGGACATGCGTCAATCGTGGGTTGCTTAATCAGAGTACTTGAGTACTTTTGTACCATGCCCACGTCTATTCGCCAACCACCTTTATGTTGCCATCGCCACGTCTGTACCTGTCCGTTTGATCAGATACTGAATTCGGCAAACGGTCTAGATCAATTCGACGTTTGACATTCACTGGGGCCTATAAATATGCCCATATCATCATCTTCATCTCTCTTCTGCGTCTTGAACTTTCCGAGAAAAAAGAAGAAAAAACCAGAACTCAAAATCTGTTATGCTCTTGCATGTTTTCCAAACCAAGGAGGCAAAATATTCTTGACATCTTCGATTCTGTGAGAGCTTCCTTGACACCGCTCCTTCAATCTTCGATCGTGCTATACCCGCAAGCAGCTTATGTGTGTAAGTTATATATCTTGTTTTTTTATTTTTCCATGCAATTTTACGTACTTCCTTTATGAACGTACTCAATAGCTTCTTGTCTTAGCAACGTAGTTTAGATGATATTGCATAAACTCTGGACCCAAAAATCTCTAAAATTGTGGGTTTTAAACCCAGATTTTGGTGCAGAAAACACATATACGTTTTTTTTATAATAGACCACGGATGATATATCGTGTAGACTAAGAAATGGGGTATTTAATTAGGGATTTAAATTGCACGTTTCCCAAATCATCACATTTTTTTAGTAATCGTCAACTTTTCCCCTGAAAATCCAGGATTCTTTAAAATGAACCCACATTTTCCTTTCCTCGCGTCAAATACACGCTCGAAGCCCGAACCTTATAATAGTTCAGGTTCTTCCATGAATTTGAACCGTCCTTTCGAGACCGCGGTCTCGATCGAGCTTACTCCGTAATCTCAAGCCTTTGAGCTCGAATCACTCAAAAAATTTACTCTTATTTCTTGTATGCCTGACCCTCACCCTTTTCTTTCTTGCTAGATGTCACAGAATTCTGAGAAATGGTGGGGGTCAATGCTCGCAATTCCTTACTCTCCAACAAATCCAAGTCCAGAATCTCCCTTCACTCGAAACCAACGTCTGATGTGCGAGTACAAATTGAGGTTCAAGCAAGAAGATATTCGAGCCCATTTCCGACACCAGATCAACGAGGTTGAAGAAAGAAAAAGAAGAAAACTTCGGGTCGCAATTTTTCCAGATCCAGACCCCGAGCTCAGACCAATTCCCCTCGATCCCAAGCTTAAAGTCACCGTTGCTTTCGAGCCTGGTGTACTTTCCTTTTCCTTGATGGAGGACCCTTCAAACCGTCCATCTACCTCACAAGTTGCTGCCATTCCTACCTCCAAGGAGGAATTCTTCGAAGCCGAGCATTACTGGAGCTCGGTGAGTTCAACGGGACAGAACTCTGACATCCTCGCTCACCATGGCTTGGGACTGTCCATCTCATTTAGGTGCCGAGCTGCTACTCCAAATGAGCGGAGCTGCTACGCTCCGGGTGATGGTCGACCCGACAATAAACTTAAGCTTGCAGCCTTGAGTCGCGAGCATATGAAGGCGGGGGCTGTACTGCCCTTGAAATCCATTTTTAAGGATTTTCTAGATTTTGTTGGGCACGCGCCCTTCTGACTTCAGACCAATTCATACAGGGTCTTGTCAGCCCTGAGGTCGCTATACCACGAGTTAAAGTGGGAAGGACCTTCACCAAGATAAATCTTGTATCTCTTTTGTTTGAAAAGTAAACCATCCTGAGCTCGGGGAGGAGACGGATTCTATTACCTATCCCAAGGAGAAGAAAATCTTTGAAGACATTCCCAACCATCCCCCCCAACTTCAAGCTGGCATTCTTCTGGACAGACGGCCTAGATCCTTCAAAATTTTATTCGTTCCAACGAATTCGTAAGTATATATCCTCCTTTCTTTTTCTTGCTCGATCAATGATTAGGCTCAAACTAATGACATGTATCCATTTCTTCAGCCAACTATCACCGCCCCACACCCACGGGCTTGATGGTGGAGCACAAGAAAGCTTTACTCCAGCTGTCGTACGGTAGGCGTTCGCTATCGTATCTTCTTCATGAAGATAAGCTTCGAGCCTGTGGCCTCCTAGAGTAGGATCAGTCGACGGATGACATTGCCTACAGCAAATATACTATGTGGGAGCACGTACCACTTCCTACTGAGAAGCTTCCTCCGAGACAGAGGTCAAAGAGCTCAAGGGTCTGCTTTCCTATGGCTTGCCGTCACAAACACCCGTGCTCAGGAAATGAAGCAAACGAGGAGGCGTCGAGCTCAAGTGACGGAGGTAAAGTCATCCTCAGCTCGAACTTGTGGTCTCCTTCCTTACTAAAACATAAACCAGACACCCTGATCCTATTCCCGGATTCCAGGGATAATTTCCATGTATGGTCTTGGGTAGATGAGAGGGTCCGTAGGTTTGATAGTTGGTTAGGCAGATTCCAAACAATGTATACTTTAAATGAAGTTTAGGATGGGGTAGCCGTTCCGTACGAGAGAAATGACTATAGAGACCTTTTGAGGCTATCTCCCACATATAGGGAAGGGACTCCCCTAGCCTCCTATGAAGATAGGGGGATTACATGGTCACCGAGCACAAGCTCGGGGGAGAGTTCCAGTTAGTTTTCTTGTCACTTGAATATTTGTTTCTTTTTAGTATTTTAAACTCGTTAACGAACATGCAACTTGTATATGCAGGCGATATGGAGTCCAATCTCGACAACATACTCAATCATCGCTCATGAGTGAAACAGAGCAAACGGCTGAGGGCGTCACAGAGAGCGGGACGACCTTCTATGGTTCCAAAAAGGACTGAGAAGACCCCTCCTCCTCCGGGCCCCCAAGGCCCGATCCAAGCCATTACCACAGACCCCGAGGTCGGGATACATGCTGAGGACACTCTCCCCCTGCCTTCCGCTACCCAAGGGAACGTTTGTTGTCAATTTCGACTCATTCCACCAAGTATGTGATCGACAATGCCGCGGGGAAACATGGAGCCACACTTGGGTCAGACGTTTTGTCTCGGGTGGGCCAAAGCTTCAGCAATCACGGTGCTCCTCATTGGCAGTTCCTAAACAACTGCTGGGACACCAACACTCTTTACGACAAGGGTAGCGTGCTCATCTCTTCTGTAATTTTCTCATTTTACTATGTCATCATGTTTGTTTGAGTTTATTTGGTATATGCTCTAACCCAATTTTTTTGTGTATAGGACCTTGTCACATTTGCTCAGCTGAATTACAAGCTGAACAATGAAGTCCATTCGAGCATGTCGTATGCTCAGGAGTCAAAGAATCTCCATCTCAAGTTCGCTGACGAGCTTAAGGCTACCAAGTCAAAGTTGGAGGCTGAGATTAAGGAGAAGGACTAGAGAATCAAGGAGCTTGAGGAGCTAAATGCCAAGCTCGAGGAGGAGAAAAAGGCCACATTCGACATAATCGAAGGTGAAAAGGCTTGCCTCTTTGAAGAATTCAAGCAAAAGAAGGATCGCGCAGTTGATATGGCCATGTATAGAATCTGGGCCAACAATGCCGACCTCGATACAAGCTTCTTGGATACTCTCAAGGATGAATTCCTGGCAAGGTGGCATGCTCGACTGGAAGCAGAGGAGGCTGAGAAGACAAAGGAGAAGTCAGATACTACTTGGGGGGATGCTCCTGCTTCATAGAAACGAGGCCATGGGCTGTGTCCCATTAATATTTTTGTAGCTTTTTTTTTATGCCCTTGGGGCAAAGACAATTTAAAGCTCGTATAAGGGCTATTTTTTGTTTGTTCAAACTTTTACATTTGATATATTGAATTTTATATTCGGCCTTTACTTTAACATTTTTGCTTCACATTTCTAGGTCGAAATATTTGGAGCATCTTATATTAAATGTTTGCCTTTATGTTTGTTTATCCATACAGACACTGTTGGATTTAAGCTCGAGTTCCAATGCATTCATGCACAGTTTACTCGATGTATCCATGTCTAATCTTGTTATTTTTCAAGAACAGACCTTACTTTTACCATGCACTCGAAAGTACTTATAAGGCATGTAAGATAGGTAGTTTAGTTATATCCAGCTTTTGTAGTCACTTTTCCTCTTCCTCAAGTAGCTCCTCAAGGTTGTGAGGTCGAAACTATCTCTTTGCAAAATATTCCAGCCTCGATCTCGACTTAGCTCGAACTAGGACTATTTTTATTCCAACTTTTGTCGATTAGTTTTAGTTGGTTTGTTCCAAACTTATTTAGGTCGTGTTTGGTTTGTAATCCATACACTTGTAATTTTGGTAATCTGGTTATGTCCAGATCATATTAGCTCGCGTATCTAGTCATATCTAGACACTTTTATTTTTAATAATCTGGTTACGTCCAGATTGTCTTAGCTCACGCATCTGATTATATCCAGACTACTTTGGCTCACGTATACACTTATAACCTCTATGTCAGGTTAATGATCTAGACATGTTTGCTAGTTTTCATGTATACAAAAATTTTATGTCGGGTTAATCAACCATACATTTTTATTTTATGTTATTTATTTTTCAAACTTATGGTATTATTGTATACCACTGATGCCCCTTTAATATCCTATGAGTGTGACCATAGGTTATTGAATTAAGAGACTTTTCCAAAAAATACAACATTTAATAAAGAAAATAACTTTTGATCGAAGTTGAATACTTTATTAATAAAAATTTTGAAAAATAAACAAGCTTGGTTACAATAAAATGTCATTCCTGCACTACTGATAGTAAGGTCGTAGATGTTCTCTATTCCAAGCTCGCGGTACCAATTCCCTATTTAATCTGGCCAATTTATATACTCCAGGTCAAATAATGGACTCAATCTGGTAAGGTCCTTCCCAGTTAGGTCTGAGTACTCCAGCAGACGGTTCCCTTGTAGCTAGGAATACACGTCTTAATACCAAGTCTCCCAATCCAAATCTTCCATCTCAAACCTTTTTATTGAAGTATCGAGTAGCTCGCTGCTGATATGCTGCATTCTTCAGTTGAGCTTGATCGTAAGCATGGCTCCGAATTGTGGGTATTTCAACCTCAATAGGTAACATGGGCTTGCATCCATATGCCAGGGAGAAGGGGGTATGCCCTGTGGAAGTGCGAGCTGTGGTTCGATAAGCCCACAAAACCTGAGGTAACTCCTTGGGCCATTTTCCTTTAGCCTCCTCGAGCCTTTTTCTATGGAGCTCTTAAGGGTTTTGTTGACCACTTCGACCTGGCCATTTGCTTGGGGATGGACTACGGAGGAGTAGCTTTTTATTATTCCATTTTTTTTCACAAAAATGGGTGAATAATTCACTGTCGAACTGGGTACCGTTGCCTAACACTATCTTTAGGGCATTCCGTATTGGCAGATGATTTTTTTTACCACAAAGTCTAGAAGTTTTTCGAGGTAATTGTTGCTTGGGATTTGGCCTCGGTCCATTTTGTAAAATAATCGACCGCAACCACTGCATACTTTACTCCACCTTTGCCGGTGGGTAACGATCCTATGAGATCAATTCCCCACACTGTAAATGGCCATGGGGAGTTCATCATGGTTAGCTCGGTTGGTGGAGCTCGTGGAATTGTGGCGAATTGATAACATTTATCACATCTCTTGACATACTCAAATGCATCTGTTTTGACAGTGGGCCAGAAATATCCTTGTCTTATAACTTTTTTGGACAGACTATGCCCCCAGTGTGATCTCCACAAAATCCTTCATGAATTTCTTCTAGAATTTTCTTTTCCTTGGGTGGAGTTACACATCAGAGTAATGGCATACAATATCCTCTTCGATACAACCCTCCTTCCACAATAGTTTATCTCGGAATCTGATACATCAATTTCTGAGCCTCGTTCCGCTCTGCTAGGAGAATGTCAGTTTCGAGGTAACCGACTATTGGAGTCATCCAGGTTGGTTGGGAGTCAATCATGCACACGTCTTCCTCTTCAGGCTCACTGATATTGGGGGTCGTTAAAAATTCTATTGGGACAACGTTTAGTGTGTCGGCCTTGCTGGTCATAGTGAGCCTGGCTAAGGCGTCCGCATTTGAATTTTGCTCTCGGGGAACTTGCTCTATGGCGTAGAACTCGAATTGTCCTAGTGCAACCTTGGCTTTTCTAAATATGCAGCCATCCTTATGCCACGAGCTTGATATTCCCACAAAATTTGGTTGACCACTAACTGCGAATCACTGTAACAGTGTATTGCCTTTGCTTTGAGTTCCTTGGCTATTCGAAGTCCTGCTAATAATGCTTCATATTCAAAGGTGAATCTCAAGGCGGAACGAAAACGACTTCCTGCTGGAGTGATTAGAATGATTCCTGCTCCCGATCCACTTTCATTGGATGATCCGTCGACATAAAGTTTCCAAATCTCGCAGGCTGGGGTTATAACTTCGTCGTTGGATACTCCAACACATTCTACGATGAAATCTGCCAGGACTTGTCCTTTTATAGTCGTTCTCGGGTGATATGTGATCTCGAATTGTCCGAGTTCAACTGCCCACTTTAACAATCTACCCGAGGCTTCTGGTTTTGACAAAACTTGTCGCAGTGATTGGTCAGTTAACACATGGATAAGATGTGCCTAGAAGTAAGGTCGAAGCTTTCGAGATGAGTGGATTAGGATGAGAGCTAGTTTTTCCATGAAAGGGTATTTCGATTCTTTCCCTAATAACCTTTTGCTGACATAATACAATGGATTTTGTACCTTCTTGTCTTCTCAGACGAGCACAACACTTATGGCGTGCTCGGTAGTAGCGAGATACAAGTATAAGACTTCTCCTGTGATAGGCTTTGACAAGATTGGAGGCTCTGCGAGATGTTTCTTTAAATCCTGGAATGCGAGCTCACATTCGTCTATCCACTCAAACGTTTTCCCCCTCTCAAAAGGTTGAAGAAAGGAAGACAACGGTCTGTAGATTTTGAAACAAACCTACTTAATGTCGTCATCCGTCCAATTAAAGTCTGGACATCTTTATGCTTTCGAGGCGAGGGCATATCAATCAATGCATTGATCTTGTCAGGATTAACCTCTATCCCTCATTCGTTTACAATAAAACCTAGAAACTTTCCCGAAGATACTCCGAAAGAGCATTTTTGTGGGTTGAGTTCCATGTTATATTTTCGTAATATGGCGAAGCATTCTTCGAGGTCATCCACATGGTTATCGTAATGTTTGGGCTTGATTAGCATGTCATCAACATAAACTTCCATGTTATTACCTATCTGCTCGGAGAACATTCTGTTCACGAGTCTTTGGTATGTTGCTCCAGCGTTTTTAAGCCCGAAAAGCATGACATTGTAGCAGTATAGTTCCTTATTGGTTACAAAGCTTGTATGCTCTTGGTCAGGTGCGTGCATTGGGATCATGTTATATCCAGAATAGGCGTCCATGAATGACATGAGGCCGTGACCTGCTTTTGCCTCTACGAGCTGATCGATCCAAGGTAAGGAAAACAATCCTTGGGTCATGGCTTGTTAAGGTCAGAGTAGTTGATGCAGGTTCGCCATGTTCCATTGGGTTTCGGAACCAACAATGGATTGTCAATCCAATCAGGAAAGAAGGCATCTCGTATGAATCAATTTGCCTTTAACTTGTACACTTCTTCCTTTAGGGCCTTCTTTCTATCGTTGTCAAGGAGTCTTCCTTTTTGCTGTTTCAAGGGGAAACTCTTGTCGATGTTAAGTGCATGACTTATGACATTTGGACTTATTCCCACCATGTCTGAATGTGACCATACGAATACATCCTGGTTCGCTTTTAAGAAGAAAATTAATTGCTATTTTTCTTTTTCAGAAAGATTCTTACCCACTTTCACCATCTTCGTGGGATCGACTTCTTCGAGCTTGACCTCCTCGAGCTCTTCTAGAGGTTTGAGGTCAGTCCTTTCCTCTATTCTGGGGTCGATCTCTTCATCTATCTCGAAGATTGTCCCGTCCTTGTTGTGCATTATCACAAGTTCTTATGCACTTGTTTATTTCTTCCCTCTAACGAAGATGCTATAGCACTCCCTCCCCGCAAGCTGGCCCCCTTTTAGAATCCTGATGCCACTAGAAGTCGGGAACTTGATGGCCAGATGTCTAACAGATGATATTTCCCCCAGCCCAACTAGGGCGGGTCTCCCGAGTAGTACATTGTAGGCAGATGGAAGATCCACCACGAGACTGGATAGTCTCCCAAGGTCATAGGGAGTTCAATGGATCCCATATAGGCAATCCCTTCTCTTGAAAAACAGTACATCGTGGTTGCACAGGCCTTTAGGTCGTGAAGCGCAAGTCCCATCTTTTCTAGAGTTACTCTATAGAGGATATTCACCGAGCGTCTGTTATTAATCAGGACTCGGTGCACCTTCTTGTTTGCAAGCTAGAGGGTTATAACTAGGGGGTCGTTATGGGGAAATTGGGCATGAGATGCTTCTTCTTCAGTGAAGGTTATAGGTTGAGTGTCAACCCTTTGCTATTTTGGAGCTCTTGGTTCGGGTTCTTTGGGAGAACCGTCACCTTTCTTGAGCTCATTTACATATCTCTTTCGGGCGTTCCTGCCCGATCCTGCGATACGGGGTCCCCCGAGACGGTTATGACATCTTCTCCATCAATCAGAGGGGGTCTCTCATCCTCCCGAGGTCGGGAGTTACTGTTCTAGGCAGGTGGTGCAGTTTCTGCCCATTGGCTGGTAAAAGCTTAGTTGGGATTTCAGTTTCTTACGTATTGTCCGAAATAACCCCTCGCGATCAATCCTTCGATCTCGTCTTTTAACTGTCAACACTCATCGGTTGTATGTCCGATATCCCGGTGAAATCTACAGTATTTATTATAATCTCTTTTTGCTTTTTGGTTCCTCATGGGGTTAGGTCGTCTGAACGGGATCTGGTTTTCATTAACCAGGTAGATGTTTTCCCGAGACTCATTGAGCTCGGTATACATTTTGTATACGAAGAAGTATCTTTCCCCTTTTTTCTTCATTCCCCCATCTTCTTTTGGGTTATTCCCTTCATTTTTCTTCCTTTTGGAAGGGTTATCCCCGGGGGTTTCGAAGTTGTCGGGTTTGCCGAGGTCGAAGCAGAGTTCGCGTTTATCATTGTAGTTATGGGTTGGGAGGTCATGTTCAACGCTGACCTCGCCTCTTCTACATTGATAAACCTCTGGGCTTGTCGATTGAACTCGGTTAACGACCTGATAGGTTTCCTTTGTAAGTCTTCCTAGAGAGGGCTTCCTGGCATTACACCAGCTCGAACTGCCATTAAGTGACCCCTATCATCGAAATCTCGAGCTCGAGCCACTTTTAAGTTGAACCTTGTGAGGTAACCTTTTAGTGACTCGTTTGGTTGTTGCCGGACATTGGTCAGGGCTGAGGCTTCAGGCCTAATGCCAACCATAGCTTTAAATTTTTTTTTGAAATCTCTTGACAATTGATCCCAAGACGCGATCGAATGCCTTTTGAAATTTTCAAACCTGTTTTTTGCTGGTCCTGTGTGTGTGGCTGGGAACAACATACATCTGAGCTCGTAGCCCACATTGCTAGCTCGCATAATAGTGTTGAACGTGCTCAGATGGCTATATGGATTTGAATTTCCGTCGAATGGTGGGAGATGAGGAATTCTAAACCCCTGAGGAAACAGGGTGTTGGAGATATGTGGGGCGAATGGCTCGAGATCCTCATCGAACTCTTCATCCCTTTCCCGGCTATGCTCATTTTGTAAGAGCCTGAATGCTCTCTCCAACTGTTCAATCCTTTCTTGGACTAAATCTACGGGAGGCCTAGCCTGGACCTGAGGTGGCTGATTATCATTGATAACAACTCCAGCTCCTTGTCTCGGTGCAGAATTGTAAATCGGTTGTTTGTGGCCATTTAGATGATCTCGTATATCTGGGTTTGGGGGATTATCACATCCCTAATTATGGTTTAAGTGCTCCCGTAGATCAGGGTGATCTCCTCGATTTCTGGCATTCCTTTATTCCGTGTCATAAATGCTCACAGACCTAGTGTAATTCGAGCTTTCACTTACATAGCATGCTGCTCGGTTATGACGAGATGGTTCTCCTGCTGGCCTCCTTGTCCCAGCAGTTTGTGATCGTGACATTTGACTTCTCGTAGGTTGAGGAGCCCTGCGATTTCGGGCAGCATCTCCTTGTTTGTGCCTAGCCTGTCGATTCCTATCTTGATGGGCAGGTCACGGAACTTCCTGAACTGGTGAGGGATGCCTTATTGGTGATGGTGGGTGTCTTATGGGAGACGGTGGATGTCTCCCATTGTTGGGGGCTAGACGGTCCCGAATTTTCCCGGTCAGGCTCTGGGACATTTTGTGCAACACTAGGATTTGGGGTCCGAGCCATTGAGGGGGCTCGGTTATTCCCCATTCCTATTTGTGCTTCTACAGTCAGGTTGGTGGTGCCCTCAACCCGGTTGCTCCTCTGGGATCTTGGCCGAACAAGCTGGGACGCTGGTGGCGGCACCTGCTTTGCCCTTCCCCTAGGCCTTCAAGGAGGGGCTTGGGCGCCAGCAGCCAGTCTAGCTAATTCTTCATTGCATTTCGTTGCTTCAGCCAACTGTTTGCGCAGTTGGTGATTTTCAAGTTCCACAATCGGAACATACCTTTCAGGATTGTAATACATATCCTCGTCGGGCTTGGGGGCAGTCGGTCCTCGAGAGTTGGATGAGTCACTCCTTTCTTCGGGATTGGGATCCGCCATAGGTTGCTTTCTAGGCCGCCGCGAGTAATCCTCATCACGAGGAATTTCCTCCTCAGGTATATTGGGATTGCTTGCAGTGGCCATTGATGATCCGAGAGGCTCTCTAACTAAACAGCCTCACGTCTTGTTTAATAGCTCTCAATGAAAGCACCAAACTGTTGACGCCGTTTTTCGTCAACCTAAGAAAGAAGAGCAATTAAACAAAAATATACCAGAGGAAGTAAATAAAAAGAATGTAGACAGGGTCTTTTACGTGATTCAGCAGTTAAAATATTCCTAGTCCACGAGTCTATATTATTGACTCTTTTGGAATTCCCTGGAGCTTTCAAGAAGCAATTGCCTAAAGTTTTCTCTCCAAATCTCAATATTTTGGTCCCTTTCAAATGAATTATCCCACTCTATTTATAGAGGGGTTTTCTGAATTGCTTCCCACATATTTCGGGAAGATATTCTATAAATCAAATAATATAATGCCATTAAATGCAATAGTTACTACGTACACGGTAATATCCCATAAAATGTGGGATTTAATAATGAATTACATCAGATCCCTTAAACATAGAGAATTTATAACAATAAATACATTCACACACAGCTGACGAGCTTAAACACTAGATCCATGTGCCTTCAAGACTGCTTGCCTATTACGAGCTCATCATCTTGGTTCGCTTATGCTCCCAACAAGTAATCGTTGTGGAAGCCGTCCCCTTCGAGCTTACAGCTCCCGAACTCGAATCATCTTGTCTGAGGGCAAGAGATGAATCAAGAAGTTTATACAAGTGTTGAACCCTTGCTATTGTGAGTTGCAAGCCTATAAGCTCGGAGAACCTTTGAGGCTACATAATACTCAAGCTCACGAGGTCTGACACTTACAGCGAAACTGTCTCTGACTTGTGGATCACACGATGACCGAGCCTATTTCGAGCTTACGCCTTACAAGCCTGAATTTCAAGATCAAGATTCCCATTCTCGAAATCTGGGTGTAACAACACTACAAATTTTAAAATGTTTATTTAATGTCAGAGAATATAAATCAAAACTTATCATTTCTGTGCTGATATCCTTATCGTTGTTGGTTGTGGTCAACAACCATCAATCATAAGGATATCGGGACAGAGAAAATAAAGTAATTTCTAATTAACTACTAATATATTTATTAAATAATTTTCAATTAATTATAAAAATTCTAATTAACTTTAATTATATAATATTCATTACAATTTAAGTTTCTCATTATGTTGACATAACATATAACAAAAAAAAAAAACTAGTTTACTTAATTAAATTTTATGAAAAATTCGGCAACATAACGATTTAATACGACCATTTCAAAAATTTTAAGATCCTGCACTTAGAAAATCCCAGGACATTTATAATAACACATAAAATATTTATATCTAACCAATTTCTATTATTTTAATTTTTTTCTATTTTAAATTTTAAAAACTCAAACATATATAAAAATGCTAACACATAATTAATTTTTTCTAACAAATACACTGTTATCCAAAAAATTGGCATTGATGACGTGGCGAGTGATCCCTGGACACGTGGCTAACATCTGGAGGAACTCTGCTAGTGTATCGACCAGAAGGTACATTATAGGCAGTAGGCGGCCCAGTCTTTCCTGCGACCAGTCTGGTCGATGGTTCCGCATGCAGCATGATGTTCCAATAAAGATCTTTGTATATCCCGAAATTAACTCCCACAATCTCCTAGTATCCGATTATTTAGGAGAGAATATCTGTAACAAATTCATGTAATCCCCCCTTGAGCCTATAAATAGAAAAAGATAGCTCAAGGAGGGGACTTTTTGCTTTCGAATTATTTGAGACTAGAGTAATTCTATCTGAAATATTGTATTGTTCTTTAGAGGTTAGTGAAACTCATTGAACCCTAGTTCTTTGATCACTCCTTTGATTATCACATCAATAACATTCTAAGTGGACGTAGGTTATTACCAGATCTTGGGGCCGAACTACTATAAAATATTGTGTTCTTATTATTTTTGTCATTACGTTCTTTTCAACGCATTCATTTACATCAAGCATATTCTGACTCCGTGTCAGTTGACCAAAATCTGGGTCAACATTCTGGTGCTTTCGTTGAGAGCTTGATATATCACCGTTGAAAAAACCAATGGAAAAAGCTGCAAAGAAAAGTGGACAGGCAGTCGCCGCTGCACCGTCAAACCCGCCGCCTCCTCCTCCTCCTGCAAGTGTGGCTGAGGATGAGCCACATTTGGACTTTGAGGAGGAAGAAATAGATAACGCGACGCTGAAGAGTACTCTGGGGGCGTTGCATGAAGACCTGGCCAATCTGAGAGCCAGCCAAGAAAGTGCTGCAGAAATCATGGCGAGGCAGCAGTAGGAGATTGAACGGCAACGCGCGAAGTTAAGCGAAAGGCAGGCGGATATGGACCGCCGCCAGAGGGAAGCCATGGCAGCCCTCGAGGCAGCCTAGCAATTGGCTAGGAATCAGGCTGCACCTGCCTCGTAGCCTGAACATCCTACAAATGGGCCACCCCAAAGGGGTCCTAATCCTAGCCCACCAATCCAGCCCTCGAGTCCGCAAAGGCCCGAGAAGCCTCAGGTGCCCCATAACGATGTCCCATAGGACCCAGAGGCACAGCCTCCATCCCATGCTGGTCGCAGCGATCCCTGGCATCAGAGGCAGAATAGGACCGGGCATCAGCCTCGTAGTCCTAGACGCCATAGGGGCGATGAGCCGAACCTACCAAACAGAGGTCAAAATCCTCCTGGTAATAGGAGGAACTCAGAGTTAGGCTCTGTGGTCTGGGGTCTCCCACGACATGATAATGCACGGGGACACAACGACCAGCGCAGGACACCCTCTAACGCTCGGGACGTTTCAGCCAGGGATGGAAATCGAGGGAACAGTCGATCCCACCATAGCCGATCGAGGTTCAGAGATGGCCATGGGTATAATGAGGCCGACTCAGGCAAGGGAAATGCTGGTCGGAGGAATGAAGAAAGAGGTAGAGGCGGGAGCCAGATACCTCAAGATGACCAACCCAATGGACAGGATGCTGGGGGCAGCCCAGGCAAAATAATGTCTTCAACCGGCTCGGGGGTAGCGAGCAGCGGAGAAGAGACGAGGATTTAAGAGATGTACTCAACGATCGTCATGAGCGCCATGGCGAGAACGTCCCCCCAGCAACAGAGGCCACAGTGATTCCTGTCGCTGTACAGGCCCAGATAGATGCCCTCAACCAGGCAGTGCAACAGCTGGTCGGGGGAAGGACATCTTATATCGACCGCGATAGGAGGAAAGGCACTCCGTTCGTCCAGAAGATAGCTATGGCAGAAACTCCAAGCAAGTTCAAAATGCCTACGCTTCCAAACTTTGATGGGTACGGAGACCCAGTATCTCATGTCAATAAGTTTGAGATACAAATGGACATTCAAAAAGTGTCCGAAGACGCTCGGTGCAGGATCTTCCCTGCAACACTTTCTGAGGTCGCGCAGGAGTGGTCTTTTATGTTCCCTCCCGCAAGCATAGTTTCCTGGGAAATGTTAGTAAGGGAGTTCTACGAACAGTTCTATGCAGGTCGTGTGCATCCGACCGAAGCAAACCAGCTAGTTGAAATTCGCCAGCAGGATGGAGAGTCGCTGAAGGATTACATCCAGCGTTTTATGCGAGCAGCAGCTGGAGCAAAAACAATGGGGGACGAAGGCAAAATGATGGCCATAACCGCAGGAGTTAAGCGTTGCTCCCCCCTCTGGAAGAGCCTCCACAAGGATGGAGTTAGAACTACCCAAGAATTCTTGGACCGGGCTGATCGTTACATCAAGCTCAAAGAAGCCATTGCCGATGATGGAAAGCCCTCAGGCAAGGATAAGAAAGCAGCTGAGCCCGCCAAAGCCGCCAATGGGTCCAAACCTAACGGCAACGACAAAGGCAACGGGAACGGCAATGGCAAGAATGGTGGAAAACGGCCACACAATGAGCCTTCCACCTCCGACAATAAACGAGCCAAGGGTAACCGTTATGAACCTTGGTTCACTAACTACACTGCCCTCGTTGAGTCTCGGGGAGAGGTTTATCAGGCCACAAGTTCTAGTGTGCTTTATAAGAAACCTAGCCCCATTCGAAAGGATATTTCGAAGAGAGACACTACCAAGTTCTGTCGTTATCATAATGACTACGGACATGACACCAACGAATGCAACCAGCTAAAAGACGAAATCGAGTTCCTTATTAGACAAGGACACTTGAGAAGATATGTACGGGCCTCGGGAAATTCCCAACGAGAAGCTCCGGGTAGCAACGAGCAGGCGCCCACACGCCAACGTTCGCCACCCTTACAGCCTGCCCCCGTGACTGGCACATTATTGACCATTTGTGGAGGCCCGCACCTCGCGGGAAATAGCGGAAAGGCTAGGGAACGATATGCTCGGACCTTGCGCAACGACCAGGACATCGAGATGATGACTGTGGAGGATCGCGTGCCAAAAAAGCTCGATCAGAAGAGGGCGAAATAACCTTCTCTGATGGCAATGCCCAACACGTCCGATTCCCACATTCCGATCCGCTGGTCATGGATATCCAAATGGCCAACATGATGGTAAAGAGAGTGCTGGTCGATACAGGAAGTTCGATGAATATCCTGTATAAGTCTTCGCTGGAACGCATGAAGTTGTCCGTTAAGGACCTAGAGCCTTGCAACCAAACAATATACGGCTTCTCTAGTGAAGGACTCGCCCCCGCCGGATTGATCAGACTACCGGTGACGACAAGTACAGTGCCTGCTACCAGGACATTACTCGCTAGTTGTGTAGTAGTCGATTGTCCTTCGGCGTACAATGCCGTCATTGGAAGGCCTATACTGGTTGATCTACGGGTCGTCATCTCTATGTGGCACTTAGCCATGAAGTTCCCAACAGACGCAGGGGTAGGACGCGTGTTAGGAAACCAGAGGGAAGCCAGGGAGTGCTATAATGCCTCAGTTACGAAGGCGAAAAAGGGAGCGCCCAAGAGCACTACCTCAGATAGGTTGCAGATGGCAGTTGATACACAAGCCCAATCCGGTGATGGAGTCACCAAATAGGGTGTTGCCCAAAGTGAGGATAGAGATCTAGATCCTCGCTTTGGGGATTTTGAAGAAAACGTTGGACCCATCGAGGACCTGGAAGAGGTCCAACTCGATGAAAAAGACCCGACCAGAGTTGTAAAGGTCGGGAAAAACCTAGAACCAACCACGAAGCACGCACTGGTGGAATTTTTGCGGAAGAACCAGGAGGTTTTTGCCTGGGCGCATAAAGACATGGTTGGGATAGACCCTGCAGTTATCAGCCATGTCCTGAATATAAACAAGACTTTTCCACCCATGCAACAAAAAAGTAGGCTGCTCGATAAGGATAGATCGAGAGCCTTAAAAGAAGAAGTTGAAAGATTAAAGGAGAATGGGTTCATCAGGGTGGCATTTTATCCATCGTGGGTCTCCAATCCAGTGCTGGTTCCCAAGCCTAACGGCAAATGGCGAACCTGCGTAGATTTTACAGACCTCAATAAAGCCTGCCCAAAGGATTGCTTCCCACTCCCAAGAATCGACCAGCTGGTCGATGCTACTGCAGGACACGAGATCCTCTCATTCATGGATGCATATTCGGGCTACAATCAGATCAGCATGCATCCCCCTGACGAGGATCACACCAGCTTTCAGACCGATACGGACTTATACTGTTACAAAGTAATGCCCTTCGGACTGAAAAACGCAAGTGCGACTTACCAGCGGCTAGTCAACCACATGTTTAAGGAGCTGATCGGAGTAAACATGGAGGCATACGTGGACGACATGCTGGTAAATTCTAAGAAGGAAGAAGGACATGTGAAGGATTTACAAGAGTGCTTTGATATATTGAACGAATACCAGATGAAGTTAAATCCCCTTAAATGTTTCTTCGGAGTTGGATCAGGGAAGTTTTTGGGGTTCATTGTAAATTCAAGAGGAATCGAGGCCAACCCCGACAAAATAAAAGCCCTGATCGACATGAAATCGCCAGAAAGGATCAAAGATGTACAAACTTTAACCGGGAGAATCGCAGCCCTAAGTAGATTTATTTCGAAGTCAACGAACAAATGCGTCCCTTTCTTCAATCTACTTAGGGGCAATAAGAAGTTTGAATGGACAGGAGACTGCGAGCAAGCTTTTCAAGCCTTGAAAGCTCATATGGCACAGCCCCCCATCTTATCAAAGCCAATCGAAGGAGAAACTTCGTTTATTTGCCTAGCGATTACTGAAGTTGCTGCTAGCGCGGTACTAGTGCGAGAGGAAGAAGGCGTACAAAAAGCGGTCTACTATGTTAGCAAAAGACTGATCGGGGCAGAACTGAGATATCCACCAATTGAGAGGTTAGCATATTGCTTAATCCTGACCTCTAGGAAGCTGCGCCCTTACTTCCAAGCCCATCCTATCACAGTTTTAACCGACCAGCCCCTTCGGCAAGTCCTTCAAAAACCAGAGGCGGCTGGGCGATTATTAAAATGGGGAGTCGAACTAGGGCAGTTCGATATAACTTATTCGCCGCGAGCAATAATAAAGAGACAAGTCTTGGCTGATCTTATTGCAGAGTTCACAGAACTCCCAGACAGCGAGCAGTGCAAATCGCCTAGTACGCCTGAGCCTCAAGAGAAAGCTCCTTCGTGGAAGTTATTCATGGATGGGTCGTCCAATGAATCCCACGCAGGAGCGGGAGTGATATTGATAACGATGGAAGGGCATCGATTTCACTGCGCTATTAGGTTCGACTTCACCGCGTCAAACAATGAAGCCGAATACGAAGCACTCCTCGCCGGATTGAGAATGGCGAAAGACATGAACATAAAGACGCTTGATATTTACAGTGACTCACAGCTGGTGGTGAATCAAGTTCTAGGAGAATATCAAGCGCGGGGCTTAAAAATCGTGGCTTACTTGAATAAAACAAAAGACCTGCTAGCCCAGTTCACGGAGTACACCCTCCAGCAAATTCCGCGGGATCAGAATTCAAACGCAGACGCCTTAACCAAACTCGCGAGCGCGAAGGATGCTGACACTTTGAACATTGTGCCAGTAGAAAGACTGAGTGAGCCAAGCATACAAGCAACTGAGACCAATATGGAGATTCGAATGGAGGATACATGGATGGCACCTTACTTGGAGTATCTGACGAACGGTGTGCTACCAACAGATAGAAACAAAGCCAGAACTCTACAAAGGCAGGCCGCTAGGTACATACTGGTCGATGGTGTTATGTACCGAACAGGGTATTCAATGCCACTACTCAGATGTGTTACACCTGAAAAAGCTAAGGAACTCATGAAAGAGGTGCATGAAGGCTTCTGCAGGGATCATGCTGGGGGGCAGAGTTTGGCAAAGAAAATTCTAAGGCAAGGCTACTTCTGGCCAACTATGAGCGAAGACTCAATGGAGTTTGTCCGAAGATGCGATAAATGTCAAAGGTTCTCCAAAATTCCACAAGCAGCTCCAAACGAATTAAAACAGATGCAAAGTCCATGGCCTTTCGCGGTATGGGGGATAGAATTGATTGGGTCCCTGCCCACAGGAAAAGGTGGAGTAAAATACGCAGTTGTGGCAGTAGACTACTTCACCAAATGGGTCGAAGCTGAACCGCTCGCTACCATAACGACCAAGAAAGTTCTTGACTTTGTCATCAAGAACATTGTTTGCCAGTATGGCTTGCCCCGAAAGATCGTTTCAGACAACGGAACCCAATTTGACAGCGACTTATTCACCGACTTCTGCGAAAGGCATGGAGTTATTAAAAGCTTTTCATCAGTTGTGCATCCCCAAGCAAACGGGCAGGTCGAGGCCGTGAATAAAACTCTTAAGGATACCCTGAAGAAGAGGCTTGAAGATGCTATAGGAGCATGGCCAGAGCAGCTGCCTGAAGTCCTCTGGTCGTATAGAACGTCTCACCGAACAGCGACAGGTCATACCCCATTTTCCTTAGCTTATGGATATGAAGCTATGTTACCTGTCGAGTTAGATCCCCCCTCACATCGACGCGTAACATATGACCAGGACCAGAACAGCCAACTAATGATGGAGTCCCTAGACTCAATTGACGAGATACGGGAGAAGGCCCAACTCCGAGTTGCTGCGTACCAGCAAAAAGTCGCCCGGTACTTTAACTCCAAAGTTGAAGAAAGAAAATTCAACGTCAGTGACTTGGTGCTGCGATGAGTTTTCTTAAACACCCGCGATCCCACTGCTAAAATACTCGGACCTAATTGGGAAGGACCTTACCAGATTGAAGAAGTCCTTCATCCGGGCACCTACAAACTTGCACGCCCAAACAGAGATCTTGTTCCACATTATTGGAATAGAGAACACCTGCGTAAGTATTATTAGTGAAAAGTCCTTTTTAAAGGACTGGCTTGTATTAAATTTTACTTTTTACAAGTTTTGCAAAGAGGGTTAGCCACGTTGTATGGCTAATCACTCGTATATGTAAGATCCTATTTTAGGATCACTCGTAAAGACATGTTTAGTCCATTTTTAATACGAGATTATAAGGCACTGTGCGCAGCCAGTCATTCTTGCCAACCTTTGTAAATTTATATTTACAAGTATTTGTTCATTACGTGTGTTGTTTTGCTGTATTACAAGTATTACTTTTCCACCCGAGCAGAAATGTTCGAACAGGTCGTGGTCAAGGCAAGTGACCAAGGACCTAAAAGCTCCTCGATCACTTGGGGGGCATATAAGTCACATCGATAGCAAAGCGTACCATGAGGTATGTAAACACATGAACAAAATGAGTGAAAGCATGCTAAGGTACTTAGAGTATTTTTCAAAATTTATATTTTGCTAAATCAAGCCAAAGTACTATGCTAAGTTCGGTCATACAGACATATGTTATAGTAAATACAAATATTATAACATTATAAGCCAATCTTTTACACCGCAAGCATCAATGCTTGGATGTAATTGTTCGAATAAAAGGAAAGTTTGCTGCCCATGCAGCAAATTCAAAAAAAAGATATTGTCTTTACATCACGACCCGTGGGTCGTGTAATTAAAGAAAGAAAAAATAATAATAAAAGCTCTAGAGGCATTAGGAGCAGGAAGGTCTTTATCAGCATTCTGATTGGTCGCATCCTCAACAACTCCTTCTTCCTCTGCGCCACCGATGCTTGGGGAAGCAGGGATGCTTGCTCTTGCCTCCTCTTCAGCCAATTGAGCAGTACAGTGGGCCAGCTCAGCATTTCTAACATCTTCTTAAAGATAACCGAAGTTGGCGCCCTGATTGTTTTACCAGAAGTTGTAAAAACACCGGAGCGTCGCGTTCTTGTACCTTTCCAAATCTTTAGCATTGGAAAGCTTCAGCTGCTCTACTTGGCTCTCAAGAGTAGCGATGGCCTTGTCCTTGGACTGGAGCTCCTCGCCTAGTCTCTTGCATTCTCGATATTGGACTCGGCTGGCCTCTTGATACTCCTCCCTCTGCTTCCTCATAATTGCCTTTGAAGCTTCAGCCTCCGATAGCTTTGTCACCGCAGCATCCCTTTGCTGAATGACCACCTCCAACTCCTTCGCATGCCTGGCCTCTGCAGCCTGAAGCTCCTCAGTTGCTTTCGCCTGATACCTCTCGATAGCCTTCGCCCGAGCCTGGTCGATGGTAGCTTGGGCATGGGTGCGGGCGGCAGTTGCAGTCAGCAAAGCCTGGAGACAAAGGGTTAAGTTAGAATCTGTTGCAAAGATGGAAAGACTAAGGCCAAAGAGATACGAAGTGCTTACGCTGGCCATTTCATTTAGGGCTCTGTTCACAATCTGGTCGACCCCCATGGTCTCTGCCTCAGCCATCGCGTCCTTGCAGCAGTCATACCTCATGATGTGCGCAAGGCGGTCCTTTGCTGCTCGCAGGGCGCGATTCGAGAGTTTGGCCCTAAGGGCTTCGTCCCGCTGGGTCTGTTTCTTGGCAGCTGCAGGTTGAGGGTTCGTCGTCGCGGGCAGAGTTTCCTTTTCAGCAGGAGCCGAAGGCTGGGCAGGAGTTTGCCCAGTTGGCGCGTCCTTGGAAGGATCTTCTGTTCGACCCTTCTTGGCAGGAGGTCCCTGGCTTGTTTCACCGTTGTGTCTCCTAGACGACTTCCGGCGGACCAGAGGAACCTCTACTTCCTCCTCAGCCTGATATAAGTCAAAGACGTTGGGAGTGGCCATATCTACATACAGGTAAACACATGCAAATGATAAGATAAAGGCAGATAAAAACTCTTTATCAAACAGAAAAGAGGTCACAAAGTTAATACCCGAGGTACAACTACTGGTCGCTATACTATTGACTCTATTAGTCACACACTCACTACCTGGCACGAAGAAGTCTGGCCCAAGATTTGGAGCATATGTAAAGTTGCCCTCCCCGTCAAACAAGTGACAGGGAATTGGCAAGCTATTTAAAAGCGAAATTACTGTACTGTTTTCATCAAAGGATTCCCCCAAGTCTACAATCGGCTCTTTTGCCTTTTGTTTCCCCTTGCCATGGGGAGCAGAGGGCTTTTCTGCAGCAGGATCGCCCGTGGGTTCCCTGATTGTAACCCCCGTCGGCCTCCTTCGTGGGGGGGACGCAGGGGGTTGCTGCTCGGGAACCCCCTCGGCAGCAGCATCGGCTACCACGGGTCCTCTTGTTTCATGGCGAGGAGCCAGGAGGCCAGATAGCCTCAGGTTTTCATCAGTAACCAGGGACTTGATGCTTTTTTCCGCGTCTGTCATCCTGGCCAATGCATTGGACCTCAACACCAAGTCTAGTGTTGGGGGCCTGAAAGACAAAGAGTATTTTAAGAAAAATGAAGGAAAATTTGCTAATAAAAGGTATCGACTAGTAAAAGCAGCGCTTACCTCCTCGAGTGAAGGCCAGGTTGTTGCTGGTCATGTCCGGAGTAAGGAAGTACTCCGTGCTGTACTGCCCCACGTTAGATATGTGCGTGGTGTCACTCAAGAACGTCCGGTTTTTCTCCTAGTGACAAAGATGGAAGAAGCCCGTCCCATACTATTGAGGGTTGGACTTGAGATCGAAGAGATAATTGACCTCATGGGGGGTGGATTCTGGCCATTTTTTAAGACTGTGCAGGATATAAAGTGCGGCCAGCATTCTATATCCATTTGGAGTAATTTGGAAAGGGGCGACACCAAAATAGTCGGCCACCCCCTGATAAAAAGGATGTAGAGGGAGGGTAGCCCCCGCCTCTATGTGATACCGAGACCAAGCACTGTATACACCTCCGGGGAGGTTAGCTCTTTGGTCTGCGGCAGGAATTTTGAGATTGACCCCTGTGAGAGGATACTTCCTAAGGTAGTTGGCAAGCATCTGAGAAGTCACTTGGCTGGTCGGGGAGAGATACCACTCGACATCAGGCAGGTTCTGATGGCGAGGGCGGGCCCTAGTTTGGATATTGGGGTCAGGAACAGGATTTTCTCGACTGCTGGTCGAGGGAACCCTAGCCTGTGAATCAGGCTGGGCAGGAGAGTTTGGGCTATCTTCAGACTCGGGTCTTTTCTTGCCTAAGGATTTAGAATGGACCATTTGAGGAGGAGATGGACGAAGTCTAGGAGAGGATCGTGAGAAAGGGATTTCGTGAATTCGGTCGGTCGGTTTTTCCTCGCCTTCGAGCAGCTGGGCAAGAAGATCGTCGTCGATGGGCCGTTCACCTCCCCACAAATCTGGCATTAAAGTCTGCAAACAGAAGAATGGGGAGGTGAGGATAGAGAATTTTTAAGACTTTTTAGAATAACGCTGGTCGAGTATAAAAGTTAAGCTTTTATACAACAGCATTCTAGCAAAAGTTAAAAAAAATTCACACGAACAGTTTGAAAGAACGGATCAAAGGGTGAAAGAAAAAAGTTTTTCAAAAAAACTTTTTCAACTCCCCTTAGGGCGGGAAAAACTTATTTTTCGGCTGGTCTAAAAATCGAATTTTTACTTCGGTTTTACGTCCTAAAAGTATGATCCCAACTATCAAACTAACTCGTAACTTTTTCATCCACAAGACATTCTATCGACAAACATCTCAACCCAGAAGCAGATAAACTCAACAGTCAACATATAGGAGCATGCATTACCAAAATACAAAACATAAAGATTCGAAGACTTACCAGAAAGAAGGTCGTGGAGATTGGTAAGAGTTTTCGAAGATCGAGGAACTCTCGGGCTGAGTCTTGAAAATGCAAAAGAACAGTCTCTGGAAGAAGATGGAAGCTCTGGTTTTAGGGTTTCAGGACTGAGTAATGGCGTGCGTAAAAAGAAAAAGAAAAACTTCGGAGATGTTATATAAGTTTGTCTGTGGCATTAAAAAAGGTGTAATCATCAGTTTCCCCTTTTTCGAAGTATGGGGAAGCGAGATAGCCATCGAATTATTACTGGGGAACCGAAAAGTCATGATTAGACAAGAGTAGGTTGCTTTTTCCAAGAACACACGAAGGGTTCTGACACGTATGGCGGGGTCACCGAAGGGTCGTTCACTCAAAAGTTTATTTATTGCTCGTGATAAATAAACTTGGGGGGGCAAATTTTATCCAAAAAATTGGCATTGATGATGTGGCAAGTGATCCCTGGACACGTGGCTGACATCTGGAGGAACTCTGCTAGTGTATCGACCAGAAGGTACATTATAGGCAGTAGGCGGCCCAGTCTTTCCTGCGACCAGTCTGGTCGATGGTTCCGCATGCAGCATGATGTTCCAATAAAGATCTTTGTATATCCCGAAATTAACTCCCACAATCTCCTAGTATCCGATTATTTAGGAGAGAATATCTGTAACAAATTCATGTAATCCCCCCTTGAGCCTATAAATAGAAAAAGATAGCTCAAGGAGGGGACTTTTTGCTTTCGAATTATTTGAGACTAGAGTAATTCTATCTGAAATATTGTATTGTTCTTCAGAGGTTAGTGAAACTCATTGAACCCCAGTTCTTTGATCACTCCTTTGATTATCACATCAATAACAATCTATGTGGACGTAGGTTATTACCAGATCCTGGGGCCGAACCACTATAAAATATCGTGTTCTTATTATTTTTGTCATTACGTTCTTTTCAACGCATTCATTCACATCAAGCATATTCTGACTCCGTGTCAGTTGACCAAAATCTGGGTCAACATACACAAAATAATATAAACATAAAAACATACTTTTTAATTGATTTTCAGCGGAGCGGAGCAGCGGTGGCTGCAGAGTAGTGGAGTCACAACGATGGTGGAGGACCTTGGACTCAAAAATAGAATGTGTTAGAAATTTACACAAAAATTAAAAAAAATAATAATAAAATGAAAATTTTAATACACATACCGTGGGGGTGTGGCTCGGTTGTGGGGTGCTGTGGGTGTGGAGGGGCTTGGGTGGGGGGCGAAGGATGGTGGCTGGGCGGAGAACAAAGCTCAGAGCGGAGAACAATGGGCGGAGAAGAGAGAGAGAGAGAGAGAGGAAAAATAGAAAGAAATAGGAAAACCGATGAAAGAGGCGATGCAAGATTTTATAAAGGAGATTATTAGCGGCGGGGTCCGCCACTAACAATGGGTTTCTGTCGGTATTCAAAAAATAGTCAAAATTACTCATTATTAGTGGTAGACCCCCGCCGCTAATAATTGGGACCCGCTGGTATTAAAAAAACTGTCATAATTACACATTATTAGCAGTGGGTAGTCCGCTGCTAATCTAGTGTGGGACCCGCCGCTATGATGTATTAGCGAGGGGCGGTCCACCGCTAATAATTTGTGGGCCCGCCGCTAATTCCCTTTCAAATGGAAGCTCGAGAAATTTCCTGCACTTTTCCTCTTCTTTATTAGCGGCGGACCCTCCACCGCTAATAGTAAGTGATCTGCCACAAATGATTTTTTTAAATAAAAAAATTAAAAAACTTTATTAGCGGCAGACTACTGGATCCGCCGCTAATATCCCTCTTATTAGTGGCAGATTCAGGTCCACCTCTAATTCATCCGCCCCTAATATTTAAATTTCTTCTACTGATTGAATAAAAATAAATATTATAAATATATTATATATACGTATTGTGTGTAAATAAATAGTATGACTATGTACCTACATAATAAATTATAATTAACATTTATCTTCTATCAAGAATAAACAAAATTATTCTCCAATCATTAAGGTGTAATTTGAATAATATCACAATTGTTTTGTATCTTAAATATAGTAGTTTGTGATCTAAAAAGTTGTCATATTATATATATATATTTTAAAATTCATAAACAATGTTGTGGTTTAATTTTTCTTTTGATATGTTTATGTCATTATTTTATATATAATATTATTTATTTGTTTAAAATTTATATGACAATTAATCATACAAATTTAATAAAAATAATTAATAATTTTTATAAATAAAACTAAACAAAAATGTGAATTGTACATTGCTTGCATCTAGTATATAAATAAATATATATATATTTCTGTGAGGGAAAATGTTATATTATTTTACATATAATATAATATTTTGATTAAATGAATTATGTGGCAAATAAGAGTGAAAAATATTATTTTGTCAAATGTAACACATATTGTGGAGTTAAAATATGAGAAATGGTGATCATAATAAGTTTTGTAACATATAGAGTAAGTTATAATTCTTAAGAAATGATGATCATAAGTTTTGTAACTCTCACAAAAATTCACCAATTGATGTGTAAAAGGATCACGTATTGAATTTGATTTTAATTAGCCATAATATTTTATAATTGTTGTGTGCATATTTTCTAACTCCCAAATGGGTTTGATGGCATTAGAAAATCAAGTGGTGGATGAGAACTCTATAAATAGAAACTATCTTGCTCACATGGATGTAATGTGTGAATGTGAAAATACACTACATAGTTTAGAACACTTGTGATGACATGCTCATCTTTAGAACACTATGATGAGTATGAGAGAAAATTTGATAAATCCTTAGAAGCATTTCTAGAGAGTATTCTCAAAGTATTCTTATGAGGGAGAAAATAGTTTTTAGGACAAATATTTTGAACATTGTTTAAGCCTTGTGTTGCTCTTGAGATTTTCATCTTTAATCTTCTACTCTTATGATAATTATCATAAGTTATGTAATCTTATCTTTTTCTTTTACTTATGTAATATTATTAATTAATATTATATATATTTTGTGTTTATTTTGATTGTAATCTTGTTCATTCTTAATATTCTCTAACAGAAAAAGTGTCTTTAACCTGTCTCTTATTAGTCAATGAAGTGATTTATTTGTGGAGTTTGCAGTTAGGTTTCTCTATATAGTTCACTTTTTAGTTGTAGTAGCCTTATTTTGTAGATACTATTATTTAGTTGTAGCTACTGCTATTAGATATTTGCATGCAAGATATTTATGTGTATTATTGGGAGTGAGCTGGCTTTTAATCATAGAATTAAGAATAAAAATATTTATTACATGATTGAAATATCTCAGTAGACTTTAATTACATCAATTAATTAAACCATATGGCCGCCTTAAGCAACCTTATAAAACGTTGCAAATCTATGCCTAAATGGATTTTGGATTTGATCTAACGATGTTAGGACAATATACTTTTACGAGTGTTGCCTTAGGCCAGAGGCAAAACTTAAAGTTTTGGATATTGAGGGAAAATGGCTCTGCTCTTTTCCCAACAGAGCGGCCAGACTTTTATTATGAATATATATATGCAACAATACAAAGAAAGAATATTCTGGAGATTTGTTAAACCACTACACGTATGCCCTGCACCACTAACAACCCAGGAAATGTTCTAACAAACTAACAGAAAAGCAATATTACAATAGTGAGCAAAAAAACGGTATGGAGGGGACCACTGTGTAAAATGACCAAAGGGACCAATTGATCAATACAGGCCTAAAACCTTTATTTCTCAACACCTCCTCTCAAACTGAGTGGGGATTTCACCACTCCAAGTTTTTCAATCAAATACTGGAACCGAGCTGCTGAGAGACTTTTGGTGAGACAGTCTGCCACCTGATCCGTAGAGGGAACGTAACGAATTTCAAGTTTCTTTTCTAATACTTTGTCACGAATGAAGTGAGCATCCAACTCAATATGTTTAGTTCGAGTGTGATACACTGGATTCGATGCCAAGGCACTTGCTCCTAAATTGTCACACCACGTTATTGGGACGGCTGGCAGTGGGAAGCTGAGTTCTTTCAACAGCGATTGTATCCAGGTTATTTCAGATGCAACATGAGCAAGAGCACGGTATTCGGACTCCGTACTTGAGCGAGATACAACAGGTTGCTTCTTTGATGACCAAGAAACCAACGAATCACCAAAATACACACAGTAGCCTGCTACCGAACGACGATCATCTGGGCAACATGCCCAATCTGCATCAGAGAAACCAGTTAGGGTGAGTCTATCACACGACTTTATGTGTAACCCGAGATGTGGTGTGCCTTTGACGTAGCGCAGAGTCCTCTTAGCTGCATTCCAGTGTGCTGTTGTGGGAGATTGCAAAAACTGGCTCAGTTTGTTCACTGCGAAGCTAATGTCGGGTCTTGTGTGTGTTAGGTACTGTAATCCCCCTATGATACTCTTGTAAGCCGTGGCATTCACTAGAGGTTCTCCATCAGTTTGAGATAGAACTTTTCCTATCGTCATTGGTGTTGGGCACGGCTTGAGATGAAGCATATCAGTCCTTTTTAGCAATTCTTCAGCATATTTAGATTGTGTGAGATACATTCCCGTTTGATCCCGATGTACCTTTATGCCCAGAAAGTAGTGGAGTGAGCCAAGGTCTTTTAGAGCAAACATTCTGTTCAACTTGCAAGTAAATTGCTGCAATTTTTCTGAATCATTTCCTGTAAAAATGATGTCATCTACATAGATGAGAACCAAGATTATTATCTTCGGTGTTTTGTAGAAAAACAATGAACAATCAGCCTTTGAGTTTACAAAATTCCAGCTGAGAAGAGTGGTTTTAAGTTTGTCGAACCACGCTCTTGGTGCTTGGCGAAGACCATATAGCGACTTGTGAAGCTTGCAAACAAAATCTGGCTTTTCCTTGTCTTCAAAACCTTGTGGCTGGTGCATAAATACTTCCTCGTTTAAAGTCCCATTTAGAAATGCATTGTTAATGTCCAATTGCCTTACATCCCACGACTTAGATATTGCAAGAGTGAGAACAATTCTAACTGTAGGTGCCTTGACTACTGGGCTGTAAGTCTCACCAAAGTCGATGCCCGGTCTCTGCGTGAACCCCTTTGCTAGAAGGCGTGCCTTGTATCGCTCTAGACTTCCATCTGCATTTTTCTTAACTTTGAACACCCACTTATTAGATACAATGTTCATGCCAGGCTTGCGTGCCACTAGTGTCCAGGTATTATTTTTACGCAATGCCCCAATTTCATTCTTCATGGCGTTCTTCCATTCAGGATTTTTGAGTGCAGCATCAACTGTTTCTGGTTCTTCACTAATTTTGTTCCAGTTTGACTTTCCCAAGTATACTTTCGGCTTAAACACTCCTGCTTTCCCTCGAGTAATCATGGGATGTGTGGAAGCGAATCTGCCTTGTTGTGTTGGTGGACTTGAAGCTTCAATACTTTGTGTTTCAGCAGCACTATCAACATTCAAAGGTGAGTCTAAAGATACTTGTTCAAAGTCAGAAACGTTACCTTCATTCTCATGAGGATTTGCTTGCTGAGATCCTTCTTGGACAGATGGCCGTGGGTGGTGCTGGTGTGAGTGGTCATTGTTATCAACTTGAGACATTGTGGAGTGATTGGTATCAAATGTGGCTTGCCAAAGTGTTACTGGAACTGGGGCTGTTTGTTCTGATTTGTGAGTATTGAGGAACCCGGCTTTGAATGGGAATTCTTCTTCATTAAATTTAACGTTCCTTGAGATATACAACCTGCCAGTACTACTTAAACACTTATAACCTTTATGGTTTTCACTGTAGCCAAGGTATACACACTTAACCGAGTGGTATTGGAATTTATGTTGTTGGTAAGGTCTAATACAAGGAAAACAACTAGAGCCAAACACTTTAAGGAAATGGTAGTCCGGTTTCTTACCATTTATAACTTCATATGGACATTTTTTTCCCAACACAGGCGTAGGCAATCGGTTTATGAGGTAGACTGAGGTTTGAAAGGCATCCCACCAATACTTTTGAGGCATGCAAGCTTGAGCCAAAAGTGTTAATCCCATCTCAACTATGTGCCTATGCTTCCGTTCGGCTCTACCGTTTTGGGCTGAGGTGTGTGGACAAGGATGTTGAAAACTAATTCCATGAGTTTGAACAAAGTTGGAAAAGGCTTGGAATTCCCCCCCAAAATCTGTTTGTAATGATTTGATCTTTCTATCAAACTTATTTTCAGCCAACAACTTAAATTGAATAAAAGCAACTAGAGCATCCGATTTGGCCTTAAGAGGATATATCCATGTATATCTACTGTAGTCATCTACAAAATGGATATAGAATCTATACTTTGTGTTGGACATGATTGGTGCAGGACCCCAGACATCGGTATGCACAAGTTCTAATGGCTGTTTTGCACGATATGTATTTGTTTTGAATGGTAAGGCATGAGATTTACCAAGTTGGCAAGCATCACAAAAGGAATTTTCTTCATTGTTCAGATTTTTTACATTGATTTGACTTAGAACATGACTCAATACTCGGTTGGATGGATGGCCCAGCCTTTGGTGCCATCTATCTTTGATTGAAAATAAACTCTTCTCAGCCATAGGTTGGATTACAGGACTCGACAGACTTGTGGATAGATTGGAAACAAAACAAGACTTATTTATAGAGCCAGATGAAGTGATTTGAGCAGTCGACTTTGTGGCTGGTTTCTCAAGTTGATAAAGACCATCTTTAAGCTTCCCCTCCAGCACCACCCTCCTTGTTGCCATGTCCTTCACAACACAACAATCGAAAAAGAATTCAACATAAACATCATTGTCCATTGTAAGTTTTGAAATGCTAATCAAGTTCTTGGTGATTTTAGGAGCATGCAGGACATCTTTGAGCAACAATGGAGTGTTTCTATAGGTATTTAAAGAGCTTAAACCAACATGGGAGATTAGAAGCTTATTACCATTGCCTACCACCACACTTTCCTTACCATTATATTCACTCTTTTGACTGAGATTACCAACATCAGCTGTTATGTGGTTGCTTGCGCCACTGTCAGCATACCAGGAATCCAGATCTGTGTTCTCTGGAGCAGTGAGAAAAGCTGCAATGTTTGCTGTATTTCCATGTGAGCTGCTCCCATATAAGACTCATCATAGCGGTTGTAACAGTGTGCTGCTGAGTGGCCGTACCTTCCACAGACTTGGCATGTTTGCTTTGGGTCGTTCGATCTACCACCACCGCGACTGCCTCTGGAAAATCCTCCTCTGTTTCCACGATTTGAATTGCCTCCTCTGTTTCCTCGACAACCACCAAAATGATGTGTCTGTGAACCTGAACTGGGAGAGCCTCCTTTACTAGCGTAGTTGACAGAGGGCAATGTTGAGCCATTGAGAACTTTGGTGGTGCTGGATAACGCCTGCAGTCGTTCCATCTTGCTATCAAAGCTAAGTAGTATGTCTTGTAGCTGCTGCCATGAAGTCGATTCCCTAGCTTCAATAATCAACACAATAGGCAAATATTCCACATCTAAGCCCGAAAGCACATTTGTAACAAGTTGACTTTCAGGATATTGTTCCCCCGCAATTGCAAGCACATCGGCCCATCGTTTCTTCTGCTTAAGGTAGTCGACCATACTAAGCGACCCCTTCCGAGCTGTTCGAATTTTTGTGCGATACTCATCCATCTTGGCCTTTGAGTGAGCACCATATAGAGCATCAAGAGCACTGCAGAGGGCAGCCGACGAAGCCGAACCCATTACTTCAGTCGCAATCTCCTCTGTCATGGATCCATACAGCCACCCTAAAAGGAGTTGGTCATGTATGATCCATTGTTCAAATTCTGGGTTGGTTTGAACCCCAAACCCAACATTGTCTCCACTTTCCATCACTCTTGGGATGAACTCAAGTGGCTTCGGGCGTGCACCAGTCAAATACCCATCAAGTCTGTGGCCACGAACAATGGTGGAAACCATGGTGCGCCAGAGAGTGAAGTTGTTCCGATCCAACTTCAGAGCAAATGGTTGAGTGAGAGTGCTACCGAACGGTGCACTAGGAGCATGAGTAGTGGTGGCGGAAGCCACAGTGGTGGTTGTTGCGACATTACTGGCAGTCGTCCGAGCACCTCCGGTGGGGGTCTGATTTGGGGGAGTCTGGTCACCAGTCGACATGGCTCTGGTACCAACTTAAAGTTTTGGATATTGAGGGAAAATGGCTCTGCTCTTTTCTCAACAGAGCGGCCAGACTTTTATTATGAATATATATATGCAACAATACAAAGAAAGAATATTCTGGAGATTTGTTAAACCACTACACGTATGCCCTGCACCACTAACAACCTAGGAAAAGTTCTAACAAACTAACAGAAAAGCAATATTACAATAGTGAGCAAAAAAACGGTATGAAGGGGACCACTGTGTAAAATGACCAAAGGGACCAATTGATCAATACAGGCCTAAAACCTTTATTTCTCAACAGCAAAAACTTTATTTCTTCAGTTAAGAAATTATTTTAACAAATTGTTTTTGAATTTTTTAAACACAAAAAAAAGAAATATTATTTTATTTTTGTTTCTTTATTTAAAAAAATAAAAATATGTTTGGTAACTATTTTTGTTTTTTATTTTTAAAAACAAAAATTAATAAACGTGTTTGATAACTTTTATTTTTATTTTTTGTTTAACAATATAAGTGTTGATTTGAAGAAGAGAAGAAAAAAAAATTGAAAACTGTTTAAAAAAAATTTGAAAGTGAAAAAATTCTATTTTCAAAATTTAATAAATTTTAATTAAAAATTTTAAAAATAATAAATAAAATTAAAGTTATCAAACACATTTTATGTTTAATTGTCAAATTTTTAATTAATTAAATAAAAAACTACTTTTTTTTAAGTGTTACCAAACAACATCTTTGTTAATAGTGTCACTATAATATAGTTAATTAGGTAAAAAAAACTTGTGTGTATATACATAGCAAGCTTATATAATACGGTATATATATATGTACATATATTATATGTACTAAGCTTTGTGAGAGAGAATAATATTATGTGATGGCACTAACATGGTACAGTTGGAGGAGGAGCAGGGTGTGTCCCACTGCTATTACTGAATTGTATATTATAAACTTGATCAGATATCTCATGGAAAGTTGATAAAGTGAAATCAATCGATCGTGATCTTATTATTGGATGTATACATTGATAAAGAATAAATATATGTTTGATCATTGACCCCAAAATAATGGAATATACATTGCTAATTATCGTTTCAAATTATAAATTAGTATATATGTACCTATATTGCCCACTCAGATTCTGTACGTAGTATTGTATCCAAATAATAGAGGCGACGAAGTACTTTACTAGCATAGACACAATTTATACAAGTAAATATTAGCAAAAGTGCAACTTGAGGAAAAGAAAAGTGAACAAAAGGCATTCAAAATGTATATGTTAATATTATTAGCGAAATTTCTAAAGATTGATATAAAATCAGTACTTTCAATAAGCTTAATGTATATTAATCTAATCCAGGAAAATGTTGTGCGTTTTGTGATATTTTCAAGTCAATAATATATCTGTGGCTTGGAGCTTTAAAGTTATATAAAGTTCATAAATATCTTAATTCGATAGAATTTAGTTTCGGAGCCGAAATATAAATCAATATCTTTGTTTATGTTGCTCAATAAATAAAGATAGGTATACAAGCTACCATCAAAGGTTTACAAGTGGAACTTCAGTTATTGTATTTTAAGCCATCGGTCCTTGATATTTAACCACAGATACAGGTTTGAGATTAATGTTAGTTTAATTGAGGTACAAGTGAGCCAAATTTTAAGAACCAAGCCAGCTCTAGATAAGTAGTGGTGGACAACATGCATGATAGATCCAACCTTATATTACTATTTTTATATATACACTAAAGTTTTATTTTTACAAAAACGTAAAATATTCTAAAATTAATTTAATTAGTAATTAGTTCCATATACATGGTAAACTATTATTTTTTTTCCTTTTTAGTAACTTTGTTGTTTTGTTTTGAACAATCCTTTTTAGTAACTCTAGAGAGGTTGCGAAACTTAGTTAAAAGTATACCGGTGGCAATTCATTTGTATTTCGGTTTCAAGTTTTACCCTAGTCTTATAAATTTATTGTTTTGCTTAGTTACTTTTAGGATCCAGCAAAAAAATTATCAAACAGTCCCCAATATATTAAATAAATTTAAAATAATGCTAGTTGAAACAAATGCATTTTAAATACAAAATTTAATAAAAGATAATGATACTGCAAACAAATAAATTAGCTAATACATTCCACAATATAATACTTAATATGATTCGTCTTGCTTTTTTAGAAATAAAACTATATTAATTATTTGTGAAGAATAAAAAAGATATTGAAAAGAGACATTAAAAAAAATAACATTAAATGGTTTCAATTTTAAAATTAAATTTATGATTTAATATGATTTTCTGCAATATGTTTTTTTTATTTATTTTTATTTTTTCCGAAATTATTAAGTATTGGTTAACTAGTATATTTTTGGCTTATTTGCAGTCGAAATCCACGACCACTTCTACCTTTGGCACTTGAGTCCCTAACCTCTTTATTTTTGTAATTAAATCTCCAATCTCAATAAATCTTAGCAACCTTAACGTTAGTTTTTTATTTCTTCTGTTTGTTTGTTTCGTTAAAACACATGTGCATGAATGATTTTATTATCAAAATGATTTAGGTGTGTTCTATGCTCACTATTGTGCAGTTTGGCTCTTTAAAAATAGGTAATGGCTCTTTAGAAATAGGTAAATATAATTGTCTCTCGTGGGAATATATATATATATATATCAATGTCTACATATACAATTATATAAATATTTGAGAGTTATTTTGCCCTGTTTTTTCTCATAATCTAAACACTCAAACAGAGCACGGAAATTCATTGCCCTGTTAAAATTTCAAACATTTTAAAATATGCTCTTTCATATATATAATGACTTTCACGCATTGAGACAGGTAGCTATATTATTCTAATGGAGCTCGAAACACAATTTAAAAAAAAAAAATGGTAGCTTGAATATAACACTGATTGAAGAACTCAAATATTTCTAGGAGGAGTAAATTAATTTTCCTAAACTAAACTTGTATGAAAAAAAAAAATACACTAGAGAAATTAGCATGTTTGGGAAAGTCGATGTTACAGGTCATTGGTATTTTTTTACTGTACAAGATAATGCTGTTGCACTCAGTCTTCATGTGGATGTTGAGTCCACCGAGGTGCCATTTGACAAAGATGTGATTTTGTCTGAAATCATTGGACAAACCGTTACCTGGAATACCCATGATACTGTCAATTTTGCTCATCTCACCTATCAACATGTTGCACTAATGAGGTTTGCTCTTTCCAATTGGTTGCCATCTTCCAACATGGTTGCGGTATCCCAAGAATTAGTCTTCTTGCTGTTTAAGCTCACAACTGATGCTCCAATTGATCTAGCTGACATGATTTTAGATCAGATTGTGGCATTGCACAAGGGAAATCGTAGGAAGTTAAATTTGCTTTTTCCTGACTTGATCTACAAAGTGTTGTCTTCACAGAAGGAGTTGATCTTGGACACTAAATCTGAAGAGCCTCCTGTGTCTGGAATGACTTTCAAACCCTTTGAGAAGTTTGAATCTTCTAAGCAGCCTAAAGGAATATATTTGCCACCTGTGCGTGCTGCTTCTCCTACAGATTCAGGATCACCTTCTGTAGCTCCATCATTTCAATTTGTTCAGACAGAAATTGCCAGGGTTACCACTCGGTTGAGTAAATTGGAGGAGGGCCAAGCTTCTATCCTTCAACATCTCAGTTCTATTCAGAAGCTCCTTGCTGAACCTTGTGTTTTTTTCTTTTGGTCTTTTATTTTGTTTTTGTGTTTCTTTGGCCTATTGATAGACAAAAAGGGGGAGTAGTGTTTATTTTTTTGTTTTAGTGTTTATTTTTTTACTGTTGGTTACTACTCTGGACCCTATTTTCAGGGGGAGTTGTTGTGTTAAACTTTTTCTTTAAAAGTTAACATGTTTGTCTGTTTATGTGTTAGTAACTCTTGTCAGCAGGGGGAGTATTGTATACTCTCATTGTTTCTAACATTTCTTCTTTGCAAATTCTTCTTGGGTATTTACATCCAAAATATTTTGTCAATCGAAGTGCCAAAGGGGGAGATTGTAAATTCTATTTTTGGCAAATTATATTTGACAAAATATTTTTTGATTTATTTCTTGTAATCTCGGTATTTAATTGAAGATTATTTTATTTTTATTCTATTCACATTTATGTTCTAATTATATAAAAAGCTGATTATATCAATCTATTCTATGTATATAAGGTTTGACAATATACTTAGCTTTTAACATATGAATCAAATAATAAATGTTAATTTATTTTATATCTGGATGATTTTATTTGACAACTTGAACCAAATTTCAACAGATAGGATTGGATTGATCCTCATTAAAACCAAAGATAGAATCTTGCAATGATAGCATTCATTCACATGTGTGTTAATGGAACAAACAAACAGAAGAAAAAAAAACTAACGGTTGCTAAGATATATTGAGGTTGGGGATTTAATTGCAAAACTAAAGGGGTTAGGGACTTGAGTGCCAAAGGTAGAAGAGCTTGGGGTTTTCTACTGCAAATAAGCCTATATTTTTTTTTACAAGTGTAACTATATACATAAAATATAATCTTTAATATAAGATAACTTTTCTCTACTGATTTTAACCAAAGTTAATATAATAATAAAAGGGAAAACACCAGTTTGACCCATGTGTTTTGCTTAAATACTCAATCGGTTCTTATGTTTTGTTAAATGATATTTCACACCCTCTATTTTATAAAATAGATCAAAATGATAACATGACCCTAATTTTTAATATGACCAAAATACCCCTATGTTTTATTTAATATTGAATTTTAGACTATTTATGAATAAATAAAAAGTGTAAATTTTAATTTAAAAATAAAATATATTAATTAACTAAAACTTAAATATAATTTAAACAAAATTAAAGTATAAAAAATAAAGTCAAAATCAAAGATTAAGTCTATAAAACCAAAATTTATCACAAATCAAAACATCCTAAATCCAACTTAAATAAACAAAAACTTGAGTTTGTGTTATTGAGTTCATCCTTGTTGAACCCATATTTGAAAATAAAAAATTTCATCAATATCGCAAATCAACATCTAAAACCTAATGATGGAAGCATTTCCTCTCTTCCATACCCAATTTAATACACAAATCTGTAGATTTACAAAATCCCAGCAAAAATATAAACAAAGCCACGAACAAACCCAACAAAAACCCAAGAACACATTCAAAACCCAACAAATCAAGAATACCCATCGATTGAGCCCCTGACCACTAGACTCGCAAAATTACCCATTAGATTGCTCCAGTCACACCAGATCCTTCCTCCCGTAGTCATGCACTACCTATACCCCTAAGCTCCAAATTTGTGCCAATCTCTTCCACCAAGCTGTCGTGCACCTGAGTACGACCACCTACAAGGAAGAAGAAGAAGAAGAAGAAGAAGAAGAAGAAAAGGATATATGTGTCATAACCTCTACAAGTCCATCCCCAACGAGCAGACCTCTGTGAATCTATCCTCAACGAATCCACCCTTCTTCTGCGTGCGAGATCTAGGTCTAAACAACCCCAACTTATCTTAATCCTCGACCTAGATATGGCAACTTGTTCTTGAGCTAGATATGGCAGCCCATCCTCGCCTCTCGAAGCTTCGACATCCTACAAACTTATAGTGATAAAGAGAGAAGAAGAAGAACAACAACAACAACAACAATAACAAGAGGAAAAGACGGGTTGTTAGGTTTTGATTAATGTTAATTTATTTTATTTATATTTTATTAAATCTAATCATGTGTTTAAATTTTGCATTTAATTTAGTCTTATATGATTTAATTTAATTTTTATATCTTGATTTTATTTTAAAATTAAAATAATATATTTTATAATTATTTTATATTTTATTTAATATATATTTTATATTAAAATATATTTTTAATTTTTTAATTAATCATTAATTAAAAACATATGAGGGCATGTTAGTCATATTGAAAAATATTTTGACAAAAATCGGGTTAAATTGATATGTTTTACAAAATACAAGGTCCAAAAATGTCATTTAACAAAACACAGGGGTCGATCGAGTATTCGGACAAAACACATGGGCCAAAGTGGTATTTTTCCATTATAAAAAGCTATACAACTTACACTTTTAGAATGATGGACCATAGACTATAAGTAAAACTATCATAATAAAAGAAAGTTAACAATACATATACATTAAGTTTATATGTTTTAGGCCTTGGTTTTTAGGGAACTAGGCACGGGCTTAGAATTAACTTGAATTTGTTGAAAATTATGTCAGCCATTTTTATTTATTTTTGGAGAATAAATTTTTACTTTATAACAATAAACTGCATGGATAAGCGTGTTGGGAGGGCACGTGGGGTAATTATGTGTTAATTAATTGAATTATGTGAATTATATGCTTATATGATTGAGTATGCAGGATTATGTGTATTAAATGTGTTTAAAGGCCCGCTTTTGTTAAAAAATGGCATTTTCGTAATTTTGGTCGGTTGAGGGTATATTTGTAATTTTGTATGCTATGTGATTGAGACCACATTATTATGTGGATATATTTGTTACATTCGGCACGATTCGATCCTTTTGAGCAAATAAGTAGAAAAGTCTCAACATGGATAAATACCTAGCTTGGGGAAAGCCTAGGCGTATTTTGATAATTTGGTAAACCATTGGGAATTATTGGTAAATGGAATTAATTGGCAGGAGAATCAGGATTGATGATTTAATTGAAAATTTGTGGTGAAATTTGAGGATTAGTGGAAACTTAGGCGAAATGACCAAAATGCCCTTAGGTGGGGTTTGGAGGATAAGTTAAGGGTACGGAAAAAATGGCCTTTTGACCTTAGAGTTAATGAAAAATCAGTTAAGTGTTGGAACTCTCCTCTCATTCATGTTAGAACCCTCACCTAAACTCTAGACATTTCTTCCTCTTCTTCACTTGTGTCCTTCAAGCTTAGTCACTTGAGGATCCTAAAAGGATTCAGCTCTAGGGAGGGAGCTAGGAGCTGCCTAGGCCACCATAGCTGCTGGGATTTTTGAGATAGAGAAGAGGTATGGGTTCTTTCTCTGTTCTTCACTCTTTTTTTTTTTTTTGTTCTTGGGTAGAGTTTGGAGGTTTTTCGGTTTAAATTTCAAAATTTATGCCTCTAGGGTGTTTAGATGTATGTAATGGAGTTTATGATCTAATATAAATGTTGGGTTGAAACTGAAAAACCATGGATTAGTATTGCAATTTTCGGATTGGGAAAAATGGGTTTTGGAAAGCTTAAAGATTGTGATTCTATGTGTTTTTTGATTTCTAAATGTTCATGTTGTTTATGAGTTCTTTGCCATTTGGGTAACCTATATTGGGGTCAAAGTTACTTTGAAATCTGGTTAGAAAACTTGATTTGGTGATTTTAGGAGGCTTAGGTCAGTTTTGGACGAGTTTGGGTCGGAGAAAATGCAAAAAAAGGAACCCAGAATTTGGTGTTCGCATTGTGGCGCCTCTGCGCTAAGCAGGGGAAATTTTTGGGTGTCTTTGTGCTTCTGGGCGCCCCTGCGCGGTCACCATTTCAGAATATATTTTTTTTTTAGGTTTTGAGAAAATCTTGCAGGCTCGAGGGACGATTCCATCACTCGGATTGGTAGAATTGGAAGTCCCAAGAGCTAGGGAATAGTCCTGGAGTATGTATACGGGATTAGTTCATAACAAGGGTACTAATTATGTTATGACTAGGATTGCCACAAGGCTCAGGAAAAGGATTGTGCTCGAGATCATATCATTACTTACACAGGTATCGAGGTAAGAAAATTGGCATTTGCACTAGGATTAGGGCATTGGGCCTGGTTGTAGAATATGGTGATAACCATGTTTTGAATATCTGTTTAAAAGTAAATGTTTTTTTATTGTATCTGTTTGTGATGTATACATGGTTCATATATGTTTATATTTGTCTGGAATGTTAGGATAAAGAGTCGTAATCGACAATAAGCATGTGTGATGTACGTCGTTATAGCAGGGCCACTATAGGAGTGTGGTACGCGCTCATTCGACATTGAGGCCGCGTAAATGAATTGTATGCTTGCTTGAGTTTGATTATAATTGCGAAGCATGTTGTCTATGATTCTTATTCTGTTGATTATCTAATTTTGTTTAAATGGGGTTTTCTTGATGGGCCTTGACTCACGGGTATTATGTGGTGCAGGTAAGGGCAATGATAAGTTGAACTAGCTATGAGTTGGAGAGCTCTAGGGGCAGTGTGTACATATGCTACCTGCTCAACCACCGTGACCAGGATTTCTCTTGAGGAACTAGGGTTATACCTATTTTGTCGTTTAGGCCAGCCACTTTTGTACTTTGTTCACATCTATATTTAACTTATAAACTCTTTTTGGGATCCAGTGTATGTACTCAAATTTTTAATGAAAAGTATTACTTTTTGACCAAAAATTTTAATACCTAAGCCATTTGATAACCTTAATTACATGTTTAAGTCCAAATGACTCTCTTAACGAGTTAAACATTACTCAACTCTAATTTTACAATAGTAATCCCTACGGTGAATACTGGCAACTTGTAGAGATTTTAGGCAACTGTATATTTTATCTTTGCATTTAACAAGTTAAGCAGTATTTTAAACTCATGGTGTAACAGTCATGGATTAGTAAGGCGTTACAACAGGTTATCAGAGTTGCTAAGGTCTCAAGGTTCTCGAAGAATGGTTGAATATGTACACTCACCACTACTGATAAGCTCGACTCACGTTTTGGTAATTAATGAAGTGAATATGTCTTAATTAATTAATTGTGATATATATGCCTTATCTGTTTGCTAAAGTAGGAAGCATGAGTTATACAGATAGATCTTAGCCCTTGACTGTTAGGTGAACATGAAAAGACATGCGTATTAGTATTCCTGTTGTATGTGAAAGTTATTGAAATGCTTATTAGCATTGTTATTGCGTGTGTATGCTTATTTATTCGTTTTTGGACCGTGGGGTGGTACCATGATACTATGATCATTGCCTAGAAAGACAAATCATTGATTGCAGGTATACTTTGAAATTATGCTTCCATGGCGATCAAACAGGCTAGCCGGCATTGAGGCTAGAGATGGTAACTAGAGTCAGAACCCTCCGCCAGTCCCTGAGAATGGGCAACATATGTTTGTTGAAATGAAACCAAGGTTACAAAGACTGGAAGAAATTATTAGACAGCTTAGGCAATAGGGAACGTTGCCCCGCCTCCACCACTAGTGGTAGTACCAGTTCTGGGACAACCAGAAATTGAGAATAGATGGGAGCCTCTTTACGAAAGATTTAGGAAACAACACCCTTTAACTTTTGAGGGAGGGCCAGACCCACTGCAAACTGAGCAGGGGATGAGTATGATCACCTCTATCCTAGACTTCATGAGGGTAGTAGGCAATGATAGAGTGGCCTGCGCCACGTACATGTTACAGACTCGAGATGAAGCTATAATGAATTGGGAGGAATTCAGGGGATTATTCAATGAGAAGTATTATAATGATGCAGTTAGAACGGTAAAAAGGATGAGTTTACAAGACTAGTTCAAGGAAATATGACAGTGACTGAATATTCCCTGAAGTTTGATAGGTTGGCCAAGTTTGCATTTGACATGGTGCCAACCGACGCTGCTAGGAGAGAGAGATTTGTTCAGGAATGGAACCCATGATAGCACAAGACGTCAGGATTACCTCGATACATGGAGTTAATACAATTTCTCAGGTAGTTGAGAAGGCCCTTACTGTCAAGGGCGCAGAGGACAAGATTTGGAGTGAGAGCATTGCTAGGCGAGATGCCAGGAGGATAGTTGTAACGCCCTGGTTAGCCAAGACCCTCACACTCTATACTTTAAATTGTGATTAACTCACTAAATGAGTCTTTAGGCCATAAACGTGCATCTAAGCGTTATTAATGGGCCATGGTTAAAAGGAATGGATATATTTTATTTAAAATGTTAAGCTGTACATGGGATCCCGTAAAAGTGTTTACAAAGTCATTTACAGTCCAAAATGGTCATTACAATTCAAAAGTTACAATTCGCTGACCTAAGCGGCAAAAATAGGTTTAAACCCTAGTTCCCCTGTGAAACACCTTGGTCATGGTGGTCAAGCGGCCGCATATGTACATGTCGCCACCTAAGCTTTCCACTCAAGGCTGGGTAAGCTTTTCTTTCCATTTACCTGCACCACATAGCACCTGTGTGGCAAGGCTCAGCAAGAAAGATTATTACTTCATGTATGAAAATATTAATAAATGATCATTCTAGGGCTTACAGCTCTAATCGGATGATGACTGTGAAGTCATTCTGGGGTCCTGCGCTCTGGATTACTGACTATTAAGTCATTCTGGGGACCTGCACCCTGAATAGATGACTAATAAGATATCTTGGGGTCTTGTGCCCTGAATAGAACACTAATAAGACATCTTGGGGTCCTGTGCCCTGAATAGATCACTAATAAGACATCCTGAGGTCCTGCGCCCTAAGTCATGTGACCATCAAGTCACGTGAGTCTTTTAGCCCTGGCTTTGAGTAACTAGTCATAGACTAGCCAAGTGCTTTAGTTTTCTTCATCTAATCATATCGATCAGCGTTCAATATGCTATTGCCGCTCTTGAATCAAAAGTCAATTCCATACGACTAGCGCTCAGTACTATTGCCAATCCTGACTGATAAGTCAAAGCTTCACGACCAGCACTTAACACCATTGTCGTTTCTGACTAATAAGTTAGTGTGTTGCTCAGATAAACAATGCAATCAAGCATTCATCATGCAACAGATATCCAAGTATAGAGCACTCAACATGCTTCAACAATAACCATGTATGTCACATAATGGGTGCAGTTTTCGTACCCCAGACTCGAGCGTAAAATAAGTTAAGAACGACCCTTGAGAACGATCTTGTCCTTAGGCCCTTAGCGGTAACCTAATCAAAACTAAATATGAAATCCCATCAATAAAATGAGTAATAAAAAATTCCCGGACCAAGTCTTAGCCCCCGGTACCTCGAATCCCACCAAAATGGGTAGTAAATTCGATCCCGAACCTTAAGGTTCGAAAACTCGCGCTTAAAACCATGTAAAACTAGGTCTGGCCAAAAAGGAACAGGCGGGCCGCAACCTACCCCCAAGGGCCGCGGCGCGCCTCCCAAACAGGCAGGCCCCCTGTTTGGGTGCCAGGGGCGGGCTGCGACTTGCCCTTGAGGGTCGTGACGCGCCTCCCAGACAAAGCCCAGTGAAGGCTCTGGGGTTCACTTAAGTGCGGCACCCAAGAACTCGGTCGCAACTTGACCCTGCGAACCCAACTCCCTTACATTTTCTTCAATCCTAACTCAGCCAAAACTTCAACCAAACAATCCCAATATCAAAACCAAACCCCAACACAATATAACCATCAATTTAATAATAAAACCCAAGCTTCATAACACTTAAAACACCACCAAATACTCAACTCTAAGATCAAACTATCAAGCTTATAAATAACCTTAAAAACATAGTAAAACTTCAAAGTTCAAGCTAAAATCCTTACCTCAAACATAGAATTATCCCTAAGCTTTGCTCAATCGAGAACCTAGCCCAAATAGCTTCAATTCTCCTAAACTTCAAGCTTCAAAAATCAACCTGAGAGAGAGAGAGAGAGAAGAAGAAGAAGAAAGCCCCTATTTCTATGGTTCCTTCCACATTTTTTCTTGGCTGAGTATATTTATAAGCCTAATTGACAAAAATGCCTCTAGGGCCATCCTAATCCCTCAAAGCCACCCAAGGGCGATTTTGTCATTTTCACCTACCCCGTTAGTCATAATTAACGTCCTCCAATTCCCAATATCCTCAAATAATTACCAAATCATATCCCATTACCCAATCAATCCTAGTAATATACTAAGCACCAAATTACCCCTAGGCTCACCCCAAGCCTGATAATTAACCCTGTTATGACCAAACCACTAATTTTCTTCCCAAGATCGTCTCATTCTGAATAGCTCAAACATAATCACATAATAATGTTATCTCACCCATATATCACATACATAAATATACAAATTTAGCCATTTAATAATACAATGCACATAATCATGCATAATAACGCGTTAAATCAATTATGGCCCTCCTAGCCCCCTAATCCAGGCATTAAGCCACATTAGGGAATTTGGGACATTACAATAGTACCTCCATTTGCAGAATCTGGTAGGGGCGGAGGTCCTAGTGACTAGAAGACGAAGACCCCAGACACTTCTACTACTATTGGCCTAGATAAGAGGGTTCGGGTGCTCAGGGTGGGCGCAATGAGGTTTGGAGGAGTTATCCAAAGTGTGGTAGGTGCAGGAGGCGCAATTTGGGAGAATTCTCAGCAAAAGCATGCTTTTAGTGTGGGGTGGTTGGGCATCTCAAGAAGGATTTCCCTAGATCAAAGAAGGAAGAACCAAAGAAGGTAGACAACTTGACTCCAGCTCGAGTGTTCACCTTACGCAGTCAGAGGCTGAAGCTAGTCCCTCAGTAGTGACATGTCAGATTTCTAGCGTTGGTTCTCCTTAGATTGTGTTAATTGACACTTGTGCTACACATTCGTTTGTATCCAGTAGAGTGAATGATAGTTTGTGTAGACCATGTGATTTTTATGTTGTGGGGTTTGGGACTCTGTTGCCTACCAGGGAATTGGTAGTGTCTAGGAGATGAGTTAGGTCATTACCAGTAGAGGTTGATAGTAGGGAATTCTCTGTAGATCTGATTGAGTTGGTAATGGAAGATTTTCACATCATTTTAGGCATGGATTGGTTGGCTAAGTATGGGGTGACTATAGATTGCTAAAGAAGGATGGTGACTTTTGAACCTGAGGGAGAAGACCCATTTATATTTGTTGGTACTGTGAACGGGCTTAGCGTTCCTATGATCTCGGCACTGAAGGCTATAGACATATTGCAAGGAGGTTGCATAGGATTTCTAGCAAGCATAATGGATACCACCAAGGATGTGCCACTCGGGCCAACAGAGACCAGATTGGTCTGTGAGTTCTTAGATGTGTTCCCAGAGAACCTATCGGGGTTACCGCCGCATCAAGAGGTTGAGTTTGTCATTGAGTTGGCGCCAGAAACAGAACTAGTGTTTAGAGCACCATACTTGATGGATCTAGCAAAATTAAAGGAATTGAAGGTACAATTACAGGAGTTACTTGATTTTGGATTCATTAGACCCAGCTTTTCACTGTAAGGCGCGTCTTGTTGTTTGTTAAGAAGAAGGATGGGACGTTGAGAATGTGCATTGACTACAGGGAGTTGAACAAGTTGACTATCAAGATCAAGTATCCACTGCCGATGATTGATGACTTGTTTGACTAGTTGCAGGGTAAGAGAAGAGAACATCTGGAAGACAACCTTTCGCATGAGTTATGGGCATTATGAGTTTCTGGTCATGTCCTTTGGGTTAACCAATTCCCTAGAAACATTTATTGATTTAATGAATAGGGTGTTCAAGGATTATCTGGATAGATTTGTGGCTGTCATCAACGATGACATTTTTATTTACTCTCAGTCCAAGATAGAACATGAGCACCATCTTCGTTTGGTATTGCAGAGATTGAGGGAACACAGGTTATATGCTAAGTTCAAGAAGTGTGAGTTCTGGTTGCCTCAGGTGACATTTCTTGGTCACATAATTGATGAGGATGGGATAATGGTGGAACCGACCAAGATAGAAGTGGTGAGAGATTGACCAAGGCCAAAGAGTGTCTCAGAGAACAAGAGTTTTCTTGGTTTGGCTAGGTACTATCAGCATTTTGTGGAAGGATTCTCAAGAATTGCAACACCATTGACTGAGCTAACACGTAAGAAATTGAAGTTTGTTTTGTCTGATAGATGTGAGAATAGTATCTAGGAGTTGAAGTGGTGATTGATTACTGCTCCAGTGCTCAGTTTTCCTTCAGATCACGAAAAGTTTACGGTTTATTGTGCTGTTTCAAGGTAGGGATTAGGTTGTGTTCTGATGCAAGCTGATAAAGTTATTTCTTATGCCTCAAGATAGTTAAAGGAGTATGAGCAGTGGCACCCTACTCGTGACTTAGAGTTGGCAGCGGTAGTGTTCCCCTTGAAAGTGTGGCAAAATTATCTGTATGGGGAGAAGTATTGGATCTAGATTGATCATAAAAGTTTGAAGTACTTTTTCACACAGAAGGACCTAAACATGCTACATAAATGTTGGTTAGAGCTAGTGAAGGATTATGATTGTGAGATCCTTTATCATGCAAGGAAAGCCAACGTGGTAGCAAATGCTCTAAGTCGGAGAGGCCCAGGATAGTCATATAGCCTAAAGCAGATATTCAGAGAATCGGCAAAGGATATGAGTAGAGCATGGATAGAACTTCTAGTGGACCAGTCAGCCAATATTACTTTGCAATCTTCACTCCTAGAGAGGATAAAGGAAAGATAGTTGAGTGACTCTCAATTGATGAAGCATAGAGCGGATATCCTAGCTAGAGTGGCTAAGGACTTTACTATTTATGAGATGGGTGTGTTGAGATACAAGGATCATATTTGTGTTTCGATGGATGCGGGTATTAGATGAGAGATTATGAATGAGTCTCATAGCACTGCTTATTCATTGCACCCAAGCACCAAGAAGATGTATCAGGACATGAAATATTTATATTGGTGGCAGGGATGAAGAGAGATGTAGTGGAATAAGTTGCTAAGTGTCTGACTTGTCAGCAAGTAAAATTTGAACACCAGAGGCTTGTTAGGCTATTACAGCATTTGGGTGTCCCTGAGTGGAAATGGGAACACATCAACATGGATTTTGTTATTGGGTTGTTAGATAAGTATGCAAAATTATATGTGAAAGAGATTGTACATCTTCATGGAGCTCCAAAGTCTATAGTGTCAGATCGGGATCCAACTTTTACTCCAAGTTTTGGGGAAGTCTACAAAAGGCTATGGGTACTCAGTAGAAGTTTACAACCGCTTACCGTCCTCAGACAGACGAACGTTCTGAGTGAACGATTCAGATATTGGAGGACATGGTTCAGACATATGTATTGTGTTGGGTTTTATGCCCTTACAAAACCATGTCGAGCATGTAACACGATTTTATATTGTCTATAAAAGTAGTAGAAATCATTTAGTTTGACAATTGTGTTGCTTGCATGTTTTATTACATGATTATTGAAATAATACAAACATTTATAAAATCCCGAACATATGGACAGTTACAATTATAGTGACTAGGTCACAGTGGATTATAGTTGTAATTATATGTTCAAAAGAACAAGTCTTGAGATTAGATCAGTGCATTGAATTTTCACTAATTAGGCAATCTACAATATGATCTACTTACACATTCAGGTAGTGATGTCTTTCCCAAGACATTGACCAAGTAGATAAGGTTACATTTGATTAGGACCGATATTGATTATTGATTGATAAATAAGTATTTTTATCGAATCTAATCAATGTCATAACGTTGACCATAGGTTAAGTCGATCTTAATTTTGAGTGATAATATTCTACTAATTATATTATTTAAATCTTTTGACTTGTTCATTACCAGCTTACCCTACGGTCTAGCCCATACTTACATCTTGGAGATTTAGTAGTGTAATTGAGTGGGAGTATTATTCATAGATATGAAATCTATAACTTCTGCATGAGAAGTGAAAAGATGATTTCCTTAATTGTTTTGTTCAAAAGGTTAAATGATTGAGATCTCATTTCTGTGAATAAGTTCACGTGAATATCACTTATAAGGAACTTGGTGGGAGTTAAGGATAAAATATCTATGATGGGTAAAACGATAATTTGCACCCAGCTCGTTAGTGAGTCATCGATAGAGGATTGACTGACTGTAATGGTTATAACAATGGATAATGTATTTATGGTTTGGAAAATACGTTCTATGAATTCAAGAGTTCAACTCCGAGTCAATAGTCGTGTCACCATGAATTAACATTAATGTAGTGAAACTATTCGTAAATAAATTTACGGTAACTTATTGGAGCTTGATTTCATAGATCTATAGTCCCCGCATCACCTTTGAGTAAATCATCTAGAATGTCTCAATTAATTGATTTAATTATCAATTAGGATTTTTAAAGTTGACTAGATCAATTTTGGAAAATTTACAGAGATATGAGATTTAAAGAATAAAAGATAATCTTTTGGTAAAATTATTAATATTGATAAATTGGTGTCCATATAAATAAATAATATTAAATTAAGTTTCAAATTATAATTAGTTAATTTGAATAAAGATTTAATTGAATAATTAAAAAAATTAATAAATAAAAGGTTTTGAATTTAGGTCCAATTGAGATTTAAATTCAAAACAAAAAGATTGGGCCCAAGTTCATTTGTGGGAGCCCAAGGTTTTTATTTTTTGTTTATTAATTTTAATAAATTTAAGTTTAAGTTTAAGTTTAAATAAAGTCCATTAAGTTGTCTATATAAGCAATATGATATCTAGGGTTTTCATGGGGAAGTCTCAGTTGATTCATTGGGTAAGTGAAAACCTAGACAATCTAATCCTTTCTTGGCCTCTCACTCTCTCTTCTTCTCTTCTAGATCTCTATCTCATGTGTTGAGAATCAGTCCACACTAGTTCTAGGTTGATTAAAGGCTTGACGAGAAAGAATGTATTGCTGATCTACTTCAATATCTTGATAATACTCTACTAAAGAAAGGAATCAAAGCTTATAGAGATTGAAGGAATGAGTTGTTCCAGTTCCACTGCATAATGTAAGTTTCTTTACTTTACTTTGTTTTGTATCAATTTCAAAGGAGCACGTTCTAGGTATTTACATGTGTTGTTTGTTAATATGTAAAACATGAAAATAAATAAAGATCATGTTATGTAAATTTAGCAATAATTTGGTTATTTAGATATTGAAAAACTGCATAGATTTTTAAAAAAAAAAAATTGGACTGATTGGGTAGTGTGCGTGCTGGGCACGCATGAAGGAGCAACCGAGACCCCGGCCGTAAGAATGTCCGTACTGATTCGTACGATGTTGGTTCCGGACCCCGCGACGGCGTTTTTCACAAAAAAAATTATTTTTTATTTTTTAAAATTGGATATTTTGTGCAGTTAAGTTTAAAATATTTTAAATTGATTGTGTTTATTTTAGATATTTTAGCTTTTTTAAAATATTTTGAATTGGTTATGTGATAACCATGATACTTTAAGATATTTTTTTATATTGTTATAATTGAAATATTAAGATTGGTTATCTGATTATTCAAATAATTTTTATTGTTTAAAATATTTGAAACTGGTTATCTGATAATTATGGATATTTTAGATATTTTAAATTTGGGTAAAATATATTTTGATATTTTATAATTGGTTGAAATATTTTATCTTGTCATTCTTAACAACTTAACAACCAAGTTTCAATTATTTATTTGAAATTGAATTTTTGTTTGATAAATTCTATTTTAATTAATTTAATATTTTGCAACTTGTTTAATTAATTAATTAATTATCCCATAAAGTAGGCGTGTGATATCTCTCTCTCTCTCTTCCCATGGCTCGGAAGAAGAAAGGGTTATCGAAGCCGGTGGTGGTTTCCGATGAGGTGGTGGAAGACCTCCCTTCGATCCAAGATGAGGTTCCTATTATGATTCCTGATGAAGTGTTTCATGACCAGTGTGACGAATTGGAATTGGAATTCGAACGTGGTGTGGAGTTGAATCGTGTTGGAATTATGAATCGCTCCTCTCCTAAATCTGCGAGTTGGGCTGAGGAGGCTGAGGGTTCTGAGTTTCAGAGGTCAGCTAAGGATGTATGGAGTAAATTCAAGTCGAACCAGGTTCTCACCCCGTCTACTCGTCTGAATTATACTGAACCGTTGAAGATGGGTGATCAATTTGTGGCTCGTTTAGACATGGAGGAGGTGGAGACTGAAGCCTCGTTCTGCAAGAATGTTATTGTTTGCATTGTGCTGGGTGCTAACCCACCTTTTAGAGTGTTTGAAGGGTTTGTCAAGAGAATTTGGGGCAATTTGGGTGTTGATAAGATAGTTAGAATGCACTCTGGCTTTACCCTTGTTAACTTCAGGGATGAAGCAACTCGGGATCTGATTTTGGAAACGGGAGTCATACATTTTGATAAAAAACCGGTGGTTCTTCGTCCTTGGACGCCAGATATGGACTCCGTGAGAATGGTCAAGTCGGTACCGGTTTGGATTAGGCTGAATGGTTTGGGTCTGCAATACTGGGGAAAAAATAGTCTCAGTGCTATGGTGAGAACAATAGGGAGGCCGGTTTTCGTGGATAAAGTGACACAAAGTAGATCAATGGTGAAATATGCTAGAATTTTGGTAGATATGGAGATTTCGGACCACCCTCCGAAATCTATTTCTTTTATCAATGAAAGGGATCAACTAGTTGAACAGTTGGTGGAGTATGAATGGCTTCCCTCTAAATGTGCTGCTTGCTCGAATTTAGGTCATATTATGGCTAATTGTAACAAGAGTACTGGTTTGAGTTGGAAGAAGAAATCTTCTGTTGAGAATGGCGCTCAATTAGATAAGAACAAAGTTAATACTGAGGAGGTGATTATACAGCCTTCTGGGGATGTTAGTTCTGCTTCTAGAGAGGTTCTTTCCTCAAGTTATGAAGAGAAGGAGAGGACCAATCGTTCTCTAGAGGTAAAGGATTCCAAAGTTAGTTGTGATGTTCAGCAAGTTGGTACAGGAAATTCTGTTGATGCTGGGAACTGGATTACTCCCAAGAAGAGAGGTTCTAGACAGGGTATGGCTGATTCGCGCAAGTCAGATAAAGCTCTAGGAAAGGCTATATCCGGGAATGGTTATGATGTGTTACAGGATACTGGGGTTGGTCCTTTGGTTACAATATCTAACACAATTAAGTGATGGAAGTTTGTAATATGATGGGGTGGAATGTGAGGGGTATGAATAAAAGAGATAAGCAAAATGCTATTCTTAGCATCTATAAGGAAAATAAGGTGGGTTTTGGAGCTTTTTTTGAGACTAAGGTGAAACATGAGAAGCTTAAGGGAATTTTTTAGAATAATTTTCAGAACTGGGATTACTTTTCTAGTCCTATTGTTTCTGGTAGAATTTTAGTCTTGTGGCAAGCTAGGTTTGTGAAGGTTGATATCTTGCTTGAAGATCCTCAACTGGTTCATTGTAGAATCAGAATTAGTGGCCATCAAACAATGTTTTTTGCTACTGTTGTTTATGGTAGTAATTCTATGGGGGAGAGGAAAAATCTCTGGGATAAATTAGCTAGTATTGGTCAGTTAAAGTTTCCTTGGATAATCTTTGGAGACTTTAATGCCATGTTTAGCTACCAAGATAGGATTGGTGGAAGACAGATCAGTGCTAAGGATATAGCCGATGCTCAAGATTGGTTAGCCTTAGGCCAAGTTGAGGAGCTTAAATGTGCTGGTGCTCAGTATACGTGGTCTAACAAGCATGAGGCAGGAGACTCTATTTTTTCTAAATTAGATAGAGTTTTTATTAATGAGATGTGGCTGGAAGAGTTCCCGAAAACTGTAGCTTGCTTCAAATGGGATTGCATTTCTGATCATAGTTTCTATGTGATTAGAAGTCAAGAAGTCAACAAGGTGGGATTCCTTCCTTTTCGGTTTGGTAACCATTGGATGCAGTATAGAGGATTCAGAGACGCTGTTTTGCATTGCTGGAATGCTCCAGCTGGTTCTGGTGGAGGCCTTATTAAGGTGGTCAAGAAGCTGTTTCGAGTAAAACATATGCTGAAAAGGTTCAACAAGGAGGAGGTTGGTGATGTTGTTTTGAAGTATAGGGAGGCTAAGGAGGAATTTAGTAGAGTTCAGGAGGCTTTGGCAGCCAACCCGACTGATCTGTCTCTGCATCAATTAGTTACTCAAGCTCATCACAAAGTTTCAGCCTTACAGGTCTGTTATGCTAGTTATCTTAAACAGCAGAGTAAGCTTAATTGGCTCAAGTTTAATGATGAAAATTCGAGATTCTTTCATGCGTATATGAGGAAGAGAAGGGTTGATAATTGAATTACTTCCTTCTCCATTAGAGGCAAAATAGAAGAAGATTTTCCCAAAGTGGTTGAGCACTTTCTTTCCCACTTTAAGAATTTTATGGGGAGGAGAAGTTGGACCTCTAAAGAGATTGACAGTAACTATATTATCCAGGGTAATAGATTGTCTGTGGACATGCAAGTCAGTTTATTGAGACCTTTTACCAAAAGAGATGTGAGGAAGGCTCTCTTTAGCAATTACTCTTGTAAAAGTCCTGGTTTGGATGGCTTTGGCTCGAGTTTCTTTAAGGGGTTAAGGTCAGATATTGGAGATGAAATTTCCACTGCTGTGTTGGAATTCTTTCAGGATGGGTACTTTCCGAAGGAGTTGAATGAAATTGTGATCTCTCTTATACCCAAGATAGCAGCTCCGAACTCTGCTAGTGACTTTCATCCTATCGCGTGTTGTAATACACTTTACAAATGTATATCGAAGATGATTTGTTCCAGACTCTCGGAAGTGCTCCCCTTCTTGGTTCATAGTAATCAAGGGGCGTTTATAAAAAATAGAGTTCTTACTCATAATATAATGATTTTCTAGGATCTCCTTAAGGGTTACACTAGAAAGAATATTTCAGCAAGGTGCTTATTGAAGATTGATTTGAGTAAGGCGTATGACACTGTTGATTGGCATTTTGTGGGAGATTTGCATAAGCATCTTTGCTTCCCTTCTAGATTTATTGACTGGATTCTAGCTTGCTTAAAGGGCACCAACTATAATCTGTTAATGAATGGGAGAATTCAGGGCTCTTTCAAAGGGGAAAAAGGCCTTCGGCAAGGGGCCCCCATGTCTCCTCTCTTGTTTGTGCTTGTTATGGAGTACCTTACTCGTCTTTTAGCTTATTACTTTGATAAAAAAGGCTTTGGTTTTCATCCTTTGTGCAAACATATTAGATTGACTAACCTTTGTTTCGCAGACGATTTGATTATCTTCTGTAAAGGGAATGTCAGTTCAGTCAGTAAGATTCATGAGGCTTTCACTGTGTTTTGTGATTCTACTGGGCTATCTGCGAATAAATCTAAATCCCATATCTATTTTGGAGGAGTTAAGGATCCCATCAAAGCGCATATTCTTGAGATGTTGCAAATGGAAGAAGGTTCCTTTCCGCTGAAATACTTGGGGGTTCACCTTCGGCCTACTAAGTGGAAAACTTCAGATTGCGGGGTGATTCTGGATAAGTTAAATAAGAAGCTTAATTGTTGGGCGAGTAGAAATTTGTCTTTTGCTGGTTGGGCTCAACTTATACACTCAGTCTTGCTTGGTATTAGGAATTTTTGGATGAGTATATTCATACTTCCGTCCAAAATCACTGCTGCCATTGATAAAAGTTGTCGGGATTTTCTATGGGGTTCTAATGGGAATAGAAGCAAGTTGCATCTCCCCTCTTGGGAAAAAGTTTGTCTCCCTAAAAAACTGGGGGGTATTGGCTTCCGAGAAGGTAAGAAATGGAACATAGCTTTGATGGCTAACTTCATTTGGGCGATAACTTCAAAACAGGACTGCCTTTGGGTTAAATGGATTAGTTCCATTTATCTGAAGGATTTTGACATTTGGAATGTTCCTATCAGTCAGGATATGTGCTGGTATGTTAAGAAGTTGTTGAGGCTTAGACAGGTTATTGATGAGGGATGCTTGAAGCAAGCTGTTAAGGGAGGTAAATTTCGTATCAAACATGTTTATTCCTCTCTTCTTTCTGCTACTTCTGTGGGTTATGCTGAAACAGTGTGGAACAAGCTTATTGTGCCCAAGCATAGATTCTTTTACTGGCAGATATTCAACAAGCATCTTCTCACTAGAGATCATCTGAGCCGGTTCTTAACCTTAACTTCTGCTCTATGCCCTGTTTGTGAGCCAGGTTTAGAAACTCATAGCCATCTGTTCATGGATTGCATCTTCTCCAGGAAAGTTTTTGAGGAGATTGGTAAGTGGCTGGGGTATTTCCACTGGCCAGATTCGTATGAGGACCTTAATCAATGGTGCTTGTTCAATAAGCATAATGTGAAGAACCAGATAATTAATGCTGTGATCTCGGTTTCCTAGTATTTTATCTGGTGCAATAGAAATGGTTGTATTTTCGATTCTGTTTGTAAAATGGCCATTAGACTTAGTATGGATATCAAGGATTCGGTTAAGTATAGAGTGTTGAGCTTGGGTACTCTTTCTCATAGGAAAAAGGATATGTATTTTCATAAGGTTGTTGAGAGCTGGTAGTGTTTTTGTGTTGTTCTGCTTTTTGTCCGGTTGAGTTTCAGCCTGCTGGGTTGTAGCAGTTGTTTCTCTGTTTTGTATCTTTGTTTTGTTTTTTTTTTTTTGAATATAATCTTTCTTTTGTTCAAAAAAAAACAACTTGTTTAATTAATTATATTGAATTTTGTCTAATGAATTCTATGTTAATTAATTATGGTATTTTGCAAAATAATATATTGTTGTGGTATATTTGCATAATTTAATAATACATGTGTATAGAGTAACATGTTAGGCTCATCCAATTATTAATATATTAAGCATCATTATTAAGTTATTTTTTGCATTCGGGCATTAAATATAAGTAAAATGTTGGCCAAAATTTTGTGTTTGAAAAATTTGGGAAAACTCAAATAAAAATTTCATAAAATGTTAGGTTTTATTTGGGCTCAATTATACATGTAAAGTTTAAAATTTTCTCTTGTGGGTGGTTCTACTTGTGAATGCCCATTTATTTTGCAATATTAGACTGAGTTTAATCAATTGAATAACAGTTAAAAAAACGAATGTTCAAATTCCTGTCTTTTTTGGCTTTGTGTGGAAGTTAGGGAGCCTTAGTAGTGGGTGTGACATATTGAATCGAGCTCTCCTCTATGCACGCTCTAATTGTTAATGCTCATTTACCTAAGTTGGACTTAATTGTATTAGGTTATTCTTTGTAGTTGGACCTAATAATTGCTTAGAAACAAATTAGTTCTATTTTTTTTTTGGATTAGTTTTCAATTGTAATTTTAGAATTAATGGAAAATTTATAAACTATGGTTTATTTATTATTTTAATAATTTGGCAAACCTGAGTTAGATTATTAGTTATTATAATAATTTGGCAAACCTAAGTTGGTTTATTGATTATTTTGAGAATCTGGGAAACCTTAGTTGGTTTTTTAATTATTTTAATAATTTGGCAAATCTAAGTTGATATTTTTCAAAAAGAATAAAATACTAAAAGATTTAATAATGAGTTTTAAAAAATTTGAATTCGATCTCCACCATTGATTTAACAAGGTTAGAGTTCAGTGGGGCCTCATGACGCTTTGATTTCGTCTCCCTACGGAAGGTGTTCACTGGACTTCTTAACATGGTTAAATTTCCCAAGTTAGATGGTTATAGAAGGACCTTCTATATACTTATCCCTACGATGACTATGGGAATTAAATCTATAATAATTGAAATTGTGGATCAAAGCTCATAAAGTAAGAAATGCTTGTGACTCTCACTTACTGGGACATATGGATTTTCGTTACTTTGATCAGATGGATAGGTAGTTAATAAAAGTCTAGGAAATTTTATTAATTGAGATGTTTCTCTATTTAACTAAGTAAATATTTGTGACTCTTGCCTACCGAGACACATGGGTTCATGACTAGTTAAAGTACCTAAGAAATAGAAGATAAGTGTTTTAGTATTTTACTTATCTCAAAAAAAATTTGTATGTTATGCTATTTCTAAAATTTTGATGAATAAATGTTTGTCAAGCAATGCATTAATTTCTACTTAGTTGATAATCATAGCTCTAGGCTTCCTACCCCATACTCTCTCTAATATCTAAAAAAAGGTTTTTCTATGGTGAAAACCTCACGAAATGTTTGTCCAACATCAACATGGTGTTGATTATGGACAACATCGAGTTCGTGATAGTCAAAGATATTCTTATTTTTCCTATGCAATGATCACCAAATCCTTCAAAGAGGATTGTGGATGGTGGTTTGAGCATAGGAAAGAAGGCAAATACTACTAAACAAGCTCAAGGAGAAGTTGCTTTAAGCTTCTTCTTCGAAGAGCAAACGAGGAAGAAATTCAAACAAAAAGAATAAGAAGTGCACTGGCAAGGCACCAAATGTTGCAAAGCATCTTGGAGCAAGGCCTGATTATAAGTACACAAAAAGGGAGTGTTTCCAACTGCAAGGAGACTTGGAATTGGAACAAGATTCCCAGCACTCAAGGAATATGGAACCCGAGATAATGAAATTTGTCTTGGATTCATGTAATTTTAGAGGATGATACTTCGATTTTGGATCGCTGGATCAAGATCTACTAACACATGCAAGTATTTTTTTATAACCTTTATATCATTGGGAAAGTCGGGAAGGATAAAAAGCCAAAGCTTGGAATCCATAAAGGATTGTTCGTATCAAACAAAAAAAAAATGATAAGCTTGAATGAATTTTGGAAATAAATATATTGTTTTAAGACAATGTATATTTTATTTCGATTTTCAATGGAAACTTTAATTTCAGTTTTTCTTATTACATCAACAACAATTTCTAGTTACTTTCACAAGTAATAAAATCTTATTTCTTTAAATGTATGTGAATTGTGGGGTGAATGTATGAAAAAGGGGTTATACCTATTGCAACTAAACGAACCCTATGTTCTAAATAATGAGTTGTTTAAGATAGCTAAATCTAGGACCGTTAAACGACAAAAGATTAATAATGTTAGAAATAACATACCTTTGGCTTCTTCGCCTTGGTCATATTTGCTATGATAGGATTCAAACACTAACAAAGGCTGGCCCTATGAGGGAACTCACCTAGGGTGACCTACCTGTTTGTGAATCTAGTCCATATGGCAAAATGAAGAAGTGTCCATTCTCTGTGATATGAGAAAGAGCCAAAGAACCATTAGGGCTAGTATACGCAAATGTCTGGGGACAAAGAATGTTCAAGCAAGGGGTGGTTATCAATGTTTCGTCACATTCATTGACGATTTCTCTAGAGAGTCATGTAAGTACCTAAAGCATAGGAATTATGAGAATTTGTTAAGAAGTTCAAAGAATTCATTGTTGTGGCTTTAAAACCATATAAGGTAAAACATTAAAGATCTTGCAATCTCATTGTGGTGGAGAATATTTGGATAATCAGAACCAAGATCATTTAATTGAACTTGGAGAATTGTCAAATGCAATTGCCCAAGGACTCCATAATAGAACGATGTTGCTGAGCAGCATGAATCGTGAATTTATGAAAATGTGTGTTCTATGATAAGCTATTCAACTCTACCAACTTTTTACCAAGATATTTTCTGGAGACATACTACCTAGACCGCATGTGATATTTTTTAAATGTTGTGCCATCTCAAAGCTGTCTCCAAGACACCACTTGAATTATGGAATGGTCATGAACATGGTTTACATCATTATGAAATTTAAGGGTGTCATGTTTATGTCCTGAGGAAAAAGGTATGAAAGCTAGAGCAACGAACTGAGGTTTACTTGTTTGTTGATTATCCTAAAGATACTCAGGGTGGCCTATTTTATAGTCTAGTAGACAAGAAAGTGTTTGGCTATACAAATGCCACTTTTTTGGATAACGACCACATAATGAATTTTAAGCCTCGTAGAAAAATAGTATTAGAGGGAAAAATGATAAACTATTGTTCCATCCTCACCGACGCAAGTCAATGAAAACAAGGTAGATTTAGAAACCACTAATCCAAGTCTGAAGGTTACGTGCCTCGTCATAGTGGGACAGTTTCTCGGAACCCAGTACTTATGAAATGGATAGTGAAACCCACAAGGTGGTTGGCGACACAAGTAACAATGATCTGTTGCCCTTTAAACAAGCAATGGGTAAATCTGAAAGGAATCCTTAACTTGAAGCCAAGTACCAGGAAATAGAGTCTAAGTACTATAAATTTGTCTCAGATCTTGTATATGTCCCATTGGACTTTAGGCCCATGGGGTGCAAGTGGAACTATAAGGAGAAGATAAGAGCTGATAGAAAGGTTGAGACATTTAAGGCTCGACTCATGGCAGAGAGAGAAGTTGGCTTAGAGAAAAAAATTTCGTCGGTAGCCATGTTAAAATTCATTTAGTATATTCTTATCCATATCCACAACTCTTGATTAAGAGATAAGGAAAATGGACATCAAATAAGCATTTTTAATGGCTATCTTGATGAGACATTGACATGGATCAATCAGAAGGATTTAAAGTAGTTGGACAAGAAAGTCAGCAAGCTGACTAGGTCAATCTATGGACTTAAACAAGTTTTGCACTCCTGGAATTAAGGTTAAATGGAAACATTAAGAACTATGGTTTTGAAAAAAATGTAGTTGACCCTTGTGTTTAACAACTTATGGAAAAAGACATTGTGGTGTTCTTAATCCTTTATGTAGATATTGTCTTACTCATTGGAAACAATGTCAAGAATTTATCAGACATAAAAAACTAGTTGGAAATGAAATTTTAGATTTTGCTGTAGCAAGTCGTGCTCTTGGTATCCAGATCATTGAGGATAGAAATAACTAAATTTTGGCTCTAACTCAAGTGTCCTACTTAGGTGTGGTGCTTGGTCGTTACTCTATAACAAATTTTGAGAAAGGATGTTTAGCGTCTTGACATGGAATTTATTTTTCTAAGCAGTAGTCTCCACAGACTCCTCAAGAGAAATAGTAGATGTAACGAATTCTTTATGCATTTGCAATTAAAAGTCTAATGCATGCTATGTTGTGTGATGTGACCGAAGATCTGATATGCAGTGGGAGTGGTGAGCAAGTGTCAGCAAAACTTTAAAAATGAACAATAGATTGAGGTCGGATTCTTTGATGGACAAGAGACTATATGTTAGTCTTTTCAGGTGGATCTTTGAACCTGTTAGGCTACACAGAATCAAATTTAAGACTGATGTTGATGACAGGAAGTCTACTTCTGGAAAATATGTTTACTATTGGGGGTGGAGCTTTGATTTGGAGAAGCAATAGGTTGTCTGCCATCTCAGTAGCTATGATTTGGAGAAGCATTAGGCTATCTGCCATTTCAGAATCCACCTAGGAGGCTAAGCACATAGCTTCGTCTATGGCGGCTAAGGAAATAGTCTAGTTGAGGAATTTCTATATGGATCTCGGTGTTATTCCAAAAATGGATAAACCATTCATTTTGTCTAGTGACAGTAATGGGGCGATAGCAAATTCGAAAGAACCTTGAAGCCACAAAAAAGAAAAGAATATAGAGATAAAGTACCACATTCTCGAGGATGTGTGGCAAAGGCGTGATGTGAAGGTGATGAAGATAGCATTGTAAGACAATCTTTCATATCCCTCTACAAAGATATAAGCAGAGAGCATAATTGTGAAGCATGTAAAATTCATGGTTTTGATAAACATGCTCCATTTGTTTTAAAAGGGCAAGTGGGAGTTTGTTGGGTTTTATGCCCTTATAAAACCATGTCGGACATGTAACACGATTTTATATTGTCTATAAAAGTAGTATAAATCATTTAGTTTGACAACCCTGTTGCTTTCTTACATGAATATTGAAATAATACAAACGTTTATAAAACCCCAAACATGAGGATAGTTACAATTATAATGACTAGGTCACAATTTATTTTAGTTGTAGTTATATCTTCAAAAGAACGAGTCCTAAGAATAGATCAATGCTTGGATTTTCACTAATTAGGCAATCTACGATATGATCTACTTACACATTCTAGGTGTGATGTCTTCGCCAAGGAATTGACCAAGTAGATAAGATCGAATGTATTTAGTTACATTAGACTAGGACTAATATTGATTATTGATTGATAAATAAGTATTGTTATCGAATATAATCAATGTTTGACCATAGGTTAAGTCGATCTTAATTCCGAGTGATAATATTCTACTAATTATATTATTTAAATCTTTTGACTTATTCATTACCAGCCTACCTTACGGTCTAGCCCATACTTACATCTTGGATATTTAGTAGTATAATTGAGTAGGAGTATTATTCATAGATATGTGTTGATGCAGTTTTTCGCCAACAATGTATTAAGAAAATTAGCTGGAATAAACTAGTGCTTAAGGGTAAACCGTAACGAGAATAATCACTCTCCAAAATACTTAGAATGATATAGTAAGAACACTCGTTCCTTTTTACGTGGTTCGGAGGTTAAAATCCCCCTAGTCCATGAGTCAATATTATTACTATATGTCTCTCTCTATTTTGACAGAGTATTTGCATTACATCGAGAAACCTCCCCCCCCCCCCCCCTTTTTTTTTTATCCAAGGTCTTGGTATTTATAGGAGAATGATCCCTGGGTAGGTGTTGGGGTCATCCCGTGATCCCTTGATCCCTCACATCATCTCTGTGACACTAATGATTAACATTTACATTTTATACTAAAGTGTGGTCTAATCATTAGGTAAAATGGATCATGGATCGCATGGTCTAAATCAGGCGTGTGCTGTCTGATCATGCACGTTTATATTGCGTATCCAGAAATTCGGGAGTAAACAGACACGTGATGTCTGTTTACGCACGTTTATATTGCGTGGTCAACTTTATAAAGATCCTGGGGTACGTCAGACCTCTGGCATACCATGAGCTAGCGTAACGTCAGCTCGTACCTTTTGATGCTATACACCACAAATGGTTCCAAGCAGTATGTTGCTTTGAACTCATCAGCTCGATCTATTTGTCTAGGGAATCGTGCTAAATTCCCCCGAATGAAAAGTGAACACGTGTAACATCGATTATAGCCTTTTGCTAGCCAGTTGTACCCGAGCTGCCTAAAAAGGTACGTGCTGATTTTCAGGGCATACATTTGCCCCCCAAGTCCCTGCTCATGTTTTATGACGTCACTTCTGAATTTCACGGCAGGGACTTTTAAACTTCCATTGCGATTATCCAGGCCCTACCCATCATTTGAGTACTGGACACGTGGAACGCCGTGATTGGCATCTGTTCGGGTTTCGAGGATTGTATTAAATGGTCTGGCCGCCTTTTTGTCGCCGTTTCATCTTTCGAATCATGACCCTCGTATCTTGCATTAGCTTGATCGGACGGTCCTCGTTTCCTTATGCCTTTTACATATAAATAGGGCTGGCAATTTTTAGTACTCATCACCTTTCATTCGAAATTTTTCTTCATTTTCTCTCTTCTGAGCTTCAAAAACTTTTTTTCCTCTTCTGATTAAAATCCCATAAATCCCCATAATCTCGTCACAAAAAACCCTCAAAAACCCAGTCATCAAGGATTTCCCCAGGGGCCCTTCTTCTACTTTGCTTGCAACTTTCGTTTGAAGAACATATTGTAAGTTTCCTATTTTTCGTGTGTTTCAATTTTCTTCCTTTTTCTTTGTCATGTGAATCTGCACTTTATAGTCACCAACAGTAGGCTGTTCCTAAATAACTTTGGTACATAGGTTTCGATTTTAGGCGTATTGAGTAGATCCTAAAACATATCTAGGATTGGGATGTTCAAAACTAGGTAATTTCTGGGTGATTTCTGGGTAAGTTTAGGAAATACACATTTGGGATATGGAAGACAAGAGGTTTTTAGGGTATAAAACTGGGTAGCTTAGGGGTCACGTTTCTTAGGCGGTTTTTCTTTAAAACCCTTTCCCCAAGGCAAGTAATGGCCTGACTCTGCTAACACACGGATCCCTGAATATCAGGGGTCTGTTGGAAACCTAGGCGTGTGTCCCCGGAAGTGTGTGGCATCACACCACGGGCTGAGATTACTTCAGCTCACGTGTTAGGACCCCTAGCCTTTGTTATTTCTCCTATTAAAAAAGTCTACGTTGCCCACTAAAAACTCTATCGTTCTTATTCAATAGGCGAGCTGATGGCACCCAAGAAAGGCACATCCAAGAAGAATGTAGGTGGCTCGTCGTCCCAGGAATCTCACAAGGGAAAGGAGGTCACCCCTGATTCCCCCCTGCCTAAGTTCGGCCCCATTGTGGAGAAGGAGGTCGCGGTCGCTCCTGACACCATTTTTGAGGCTGAGAGGATTGTCTCCAAGACAACGACCCAAGGAACAATCAACAAGATCCTCCTGTCCCATAACATCGAGGCTAGGATGGGGGCTCTCATCGCCCGACCTCCCTACGAAGGGGAGTGGAGCTGTGCACCACTCCAGGACGATTTCGCGGCCTGGAGTGATAAACACTTAAAGGTCGGGGCCTTTCTCCCCCTCGACCAGTACTTCGCGGACTTCCTCAATTATGTGAGGTTGGCACCATTTCAACTTCGTCCGAACTCCTATCGTCTACTGGCCGGGCTAAGGTATCTATTCCTGAAGCAGAAGTGGGAGGTCCCCACCCTTGCGAATATCATTTATTTCTTCTCCCTCAAGGCCAGTTTGGATCAACGGGGATGAGGCGACGGTATCTACTATCTGACCTACTTCCCGAATTCACCCGCAGTCATCGACCTGCCCAGCCTCCCAACAACTTCAAAGATCAATTCTTTATGTCGAATGGGTTTCGCAATTGCGAATACCATTACTTCAACCGTCCTCGTAAGTTTCCTTTCTATTCTCAGCTCGCGAAATTATTATTATTTTTTATTCTTAGATTTTTCGCTTGTATACTGATGGGAGCATTATCGTGCAACCATTTTTGCGAGGACGGCCAAATCAGTGACCCTTGGGGGTCAATATGATACCCTGGCGAGGCTTCTGCCCAGTGAGAAGGACTATCGCCAGCTCGTGGCTGATGACACGATGTTGGCATGTAAGTTAACTTCCACAGGCCATACTCTGGCCTTGAGGAGGACGCGGGCTACTTACACAGTAGCTCGCGAGCTAGTGCCCATCCTCCAGGGAGGCACCGCGGTCGACGAGCAGGAAGAAGAGTCCGAGGTGCCACTTGTGCGAGCAAACGAGCAGGAAGAAGAGCTCGCTCAGGAACCTGATGTGGACCGAGCTCAATCAGGGGCAACAGCCGGTCCCTCCGGCCAAGGTAACCCATACCCTTTTCGGGACCTAGACAGGGCTGCCGCAGACCTTAGGCTAGTTAGGTTTAATCCAAACCATCTCGTACATCGTCACCAAAACGAACCTAACTGTAATATAACCTTGCTCTAGCTCGTAGATCAAGTAGTACTACATCATGACATGGGTCATCCTAGGGGCACCGTAGTAGTAGAAAACACCTTGTCTTTTAGGTTGGCCTTCTTTGAGGAGTATGGGACCAACCTTAGGTAGTGGTCCTCCCTTCTTGAGGGTATAATTGCTCCAGGACTTAGACAATACGTAGAGGAGTCCAGTCCTGAGGTAGAGCCTGACTCGTATCTCCCCTAATCCAAGAAGTGGTTGACTTAGACTCTCCTACCCCTATAGCAGTTCCGAGGCCGGAAGTCGTGGAAATAGACTCCTCCTCTAGCTCAGAGGGTAGGATTTCTTATTACTTTGTACGTATTTTCTTGGTAAACTAATTAACGTATATTCATGCATAGCGCATTTCCCATTCTTTTTCAGGTGAGGAGATGGCACAGCGAGGGAAACCTGACATCCGCTCGATGTTCCAGGAAGGGAGATCCAGTGAGGGTCCCCTTGTCAAGAAACTTCAGCCCACTTCAAAGAAAACGCCCCCCTCGGCCGTGACTGCTTCCAAATCCCTGGCTAAGTGGAAAAGCTCGGGCTCAGGAGCTCCGCCAGTCACACCCCCAAAGAAGAGGGGTCCGGCTGCACCTCCTTCTCGCTTTCCCCCGGCTCCTACTCGGGACCAGGTAGCACCGGTTGGTACCCCAACTCCAATAGTCCCTGCCGCCACTGTTCGCATCCCCGTCAAAGCCCAGGATCTGGAGCAAATTCCAGACACCTTTTAGGGGACCGTCTATGAGACGACGAACTACGCGGTGAAGCTTTTCTATAAGGCCAAGCCCAACGACTTGAGGGAGATCGAGGAGAGGAGCCCGGAAAACGTCATGGAATCTGCCCTGGGGATGAACCTCACCGTAAGCATTCTTCTTGACCTGACATTTATTATTTTTCCTTGGTATGTGCCTAACTGTTTCTTTGCTTTTTCCAGGCGGTCTTGGCTCAACATCGCAACATATCTCGGGCCAGGGCCAGGAATGATGAACTCAAGGCCGAGCTCCAAAATGCTAAGGCCGCCTTATTGCAACCCAAGCTCCTCTCGCTGCCTCTCAACAGAGCGAACAAAGTGCCCAGGCTGCTTTGGCAGCGGCCCAAGCGGGTGAACAGGCGGCAAAGGCTGCCTTATCCACGGCTCAAGAAGGCGTGCAGGCAGCAAAGGCTACCTCGGCAGCCCTTCAGGCCGAGCTCGAGGGGGCCAAGGCCAAACAACTAGACGTCGAGGCAGTTATTCAGGAGGAGAAAAAGGCAACGATGTAATGACCCAAATTTTCCAATAAGGCTTAGGGCCTTGATTAGCGTGCCTGGAGGGCAATAAGTGATTTATTGTAATAATACGTGAATTTGTGTGAATATGTGATTAGAGATGCATGTGTAGGTGAATTAAATATGTATGTGGGCCTCGTCTGGTTATTAGGGGCATGATTGTAATTTTAGCCCATTGAAGGCATAAATGTAATAATTGTGAATATTTGTGTTGCACGATCCTAGACATTCTTAGGGAGCAGTTAGCTAGAAAGTCGCAACGAGATCAAAAATCCGGCTCGGGGCGAGTCGAGGGGTAATTTGGGGATTAGACAATTTTATCTGGTTATCGGGTTATGGAAATAAATATTTGGAGATATATCTGAGGATAAGATATTTAAGAGGGAATATTGGGGAAATTTACTATTTTGACCTCGAGGACCTAATAGGATTTGGTAAATGACTAAAATATCCTTGGGTTGCTTAAGGATAGAGGATAAGCTTAAGGGGCATCTTGGTCATTTGGTAGGAGTATTATTTGTATTAGATGACTTAAGAATCTGCTGGAACTAAGTAAAGGAAACAACTTCTAGCTTCCCAACACTTGGTCGGTTCAGCACTTTCCTCTTGGGTGCATGATTTGGAGAGACTCTAACCAGGAATCTAAGGCTTGGAGCTTGGAAGAGGTGAGCTTTGGAGGTTGGGGAGCTAGTGAAAGCTTGAATTCATCAGCTGAGGTAAGGAGCCTAACTATAAAATCCCTTGAGTTTCAATTGAATTATAGCTAGAGCTGTAAGTTGCATGTGAACTAGAATCTTGAGTTAAGTTTGGTTGTGGGCTGAGTTTATATGACTGTGTTGGATTTGTTGTGGAGCTTAGATGATGTGGTAGGGAGGTTCAAGCTTAATTTTGGGTTTAGGTATTGAGTTGGGATGATTTTAGAAGAATTGGCTCGAAGGAAATGCAGGGAGAAATTGAGGTTTTCTGAGTTTGGAGGTTAGGGCCACGACCCTAGGAGGGGCATGCCGCGGCCCGTGTGCACGCAAGGCCTGGGGAGGCCACTGATCATGGGTGTAACGCCCTGGATAGCCAAGACCGTTACACTGTGTGTTTATAAAGTGCCAGACTTGCTAATCAAGTCATTTAATTGAAAGCGTGTCATCGAAACTGTAAACAAACTAGGGTTAAAAATGTTTTGGTCTCAAAAGCCACATTTTCATTAAGGAGTATTTCTTGTTTACACGGGATCCCAAAAATATAAGTTTAAAGATTGTTTACAAAAGTCATAGGGTTTAGATACAATAACAAGCCATACTAAGGCAAAACAAACAGTTAGGCAATCCCTGTCCTGATCCACTCCTCGACCATGGTGATCGAGCAGCCGTCTATGTACATTCAACCCCGCAGCTCTCCACCTCAGGATTGGTCCAACCTGCCCTTGCCTTTACCTCCACCACGTAACACCCGTGAGCCAAGGCCCAGCAAGAAAACACAACAACAGAGCATAAGCAATCAACAGACAAGTCAACATCTCATACTACATCACATAATCTCAACCATATAATCATCCATTATAATCAAATAGTCAACATACTAGACATATCAACTCATATCATATATCAGATCACAAGTGATAACTAGGGCTAGCGCTCTCAGGCTGCTCCCTCAGTTATCCCACTGACTCCGGCCCGCTTAAACCGAGCTCAGTGAATATTAAGCTGTCCTCGGCTACCAGTGGCTAAGCCGCGCCCTGTGCGCAAATATTGCGTACGACACTCTTAGGCCGCTTTCACATGTCCCATGGCATAATACCATCATTGACACGATACAAATATCGGGAGCACTTAGTCCCATCACAAACATATAACCGGGTGCAGTTTTCTTACCTTTCGATATGCTAGCTTTGATCACTCGACTCCTTGAGCATGATCCCCCTCGAGCCCTAGCGCTTACCTAAACACAACCATAGACCAAAGTCATCATCAAACCTCAAGTCCAAAACCTAGCCTCGAGGCTAATCCCGAGCCTCCGGGAAGTCCTAGTTCCACCAAACAAGGTGGTGGAAACAAACCCCAAACCCTTGGTCAAAAACCCTTGCAAATAACCCTAAAATCCTCTTCAGAAGGCAGGATAGCACTACAGCGCTCATTGGAGGGTGCTACAGTGCTACAAAAAGAAGCAAAATCCCCTCAGCAAGCTTGGCCTAGCGCTATAGCGCCCAAAGGCTAGCGATGTAGCGCTAGTCACAGACAGGCCAACTCCGAGTTTTCCCTTCCTGCGATTTCCTCGAACCAACCTCAACCAAAACTCTTCCAAATCTTTCCCAACCTCAAAAACAACCTTATGAGCATACTCCACTCATCCTAAGCAACCCAAATACCTAGAACTCAAGCACATGCATCCCCAAACTCAAAATTCACCATACCCACTTCTATACATTAAAACTCAGCAGAAACCAGTTGAACATCAAAGTTAGAGCTTAGAATTTATACCTTTGATGGAACTTCGACCCCAAGTTGTCTCTAGACCTTCTTGACTTGCTTCTCCTCAACCCTTGGCTCCAACTTCCCTAGAATTTCCCCATCAACACAGCTTAGATATCTTTGCTAAATACCAAAACCAGAACTAAAGGAACTTACAGAATTTTACCTCAAGTGTTGATGACCTCTTGCTAAACCTCTGCCAATTCCTCAAACCTAGCTTAGGATCCTTGATGCTCAGTCTATCCCAGCCCTCCTCTGAGCTTTGCTCGAAGAAAATTCCAGAAAAGTGGTGAGAGAACCACAAACCGACCCAAGAGAGTGCAACTCTGTTTTTTTCCTTCCTTTTCTCTTTTCTTTCTTTTTCCTTCTTTTCTCTCTTTCAGACTTCTATAACTTTCTACAATTCCCACTAACATAAAGCCTCAGCATATTTATCCCTTACATGCCAAATGACCTTAATTCCATCCCCTTTATTTCTAATCCTTTAGTCCACTTAAGGGCATTCTAGTCATTTTATCCAATTCCCGCTAACTCCTTGAGTGTCTCTAATATTTCCCGCTTAACTCCTGATACCTAATTAATCACCAATAATATTCCTCAATGTCAAGATAGACTCCAGTATATTCACTAAATTCCCATTTATACCCCTAAGCTCACCCCGAGCCGGGTATAAATCCCCGCCATGACTTTTTCGCTACTTTGCTCACTAGGATCATCTCGAGTCTCAGATCACAGATATATCCACATAATAATGTGGTGTCGACAATTATCACATGTATCAATACAGTTATGCCGATAATGGCCAAAATTACGATTATGCCCCTCTATCCTAATCAGGGCCTACATGCATACTAATACACATAGTCATGCCTCTCAAATATTCAAATAGTCATATAACATGCTTTAAATCATAATCATGCATCTTAATCATTAAAGTCACACATAATTCCCATTATGCCCCTCAAGGCCCTTAAGCCTTATTAGCAAATTTAGGTCGTTACAATGGGGTGCGCCGCGGCGCTTGGCCAAGCATGTCGCGGCCCGTGTGTGTTTCCAGGGAGGCATTTAGCCTCTGTCTTGAGAAAATTCGCAGCCCTAGTTCAAAATGTAGGGTATCTAGTGGGATTTGACTTAGGAACCTAATTGCTAGGGCTCGGCATGGATTTTATCACCCGGATTGATAAAATCCAAGGCCCCGAATACTAGAATTATGACCCAAATCTATTTAATGGATTAGAACTTGATGGTTGGATATTGTTAATGCATTGTGACTAGGGTTTCGGTGAGGCTCGAACTAGGGAACTGTGCTCGGGACATCAGTGCTTGGAAAGCTTAGGACACAGGTAAGAAAACTAATGTTCCCATAGAGCTTGAGTTTGCAGGGCTCGACCCTATATGATTGAGTTGCAGGGCTCGGCCCTCTATGACTGTGTTGTAGGGCGTGGCCCTTTGATTGAATTTATACGTGTTTAAGTATCTGTTTAGTTATATTATGTGTACATATAAATGAATGAACGGCGATGGCTGGGAACGGCGAAGGGGCTGGGAGCAACGTTTAGCATGCAGAGTGCGAGTTGCCAGGGCGAGACCCCAAAGGATACCTGGGATATCCTCACGGTGCGGACTGCGAACCCAGGGCCTGGTAAAGCGCTTAGGACGGCATGGCCGTACGTGTATAGCCTGATGATGGCTTGTTTATATGCTAAGTGTTTGATATGCATATATTATCTGCTTGTGAGGGTTTTCTTGCTGGGCTTCGGCTCACGGGTGCTCTATGGTGCAGGTAAAGGCAAGGGGAAAGTCGTCCAACCTTAAGTATGGTGAGCGTGATGAGCGGCGCGTACATGTCTGGTTTGCCTGGCTGCCACGGCCAGGGGTACTTTTGGGAAATGATTGTACTAAACTTAAATTTTTTCGTTTAGTCGACTCTGGTTTTATTTTTGAATTGTAAATATTTCTAAACAATATTTTTGGGATCCCAAATGTTAAACGCTTTATAATTTTCAATGAAAGGTTTATTTTCAATTTTATGACTTTGACTATGGTTTAATTACACTTTTGTCCTAAAACCTCGATTAGCAAATTTATTGCACATTTTAAACTCACTTAGTAACGGCTCTAAGGCAGTAGGGTGTTACAACTTGGTATCAGAGCGAGCCAAGGTTTATGGTTTCTGGAGAATGACTGAACATGTACGCTCGCTGTCAGTGGCAAGCTCGACTCAGGGTTGGTTGGTAATAATTGAATTGTATGTCTGATTATGTGCTTAAATACCCTGTTTGACTGTTATTCCATATAGAGCATGATGAATGATTTAGCGTATGCATGATGTCAGGGCATGGCCCGTTGTGTGTTATATGTTATCTGTGTGTTACATGGATTGTTGCTTTAGGTTGACTGATGTAATTGGGAGGTGGTTTTGGATGTTGTTATCATGCCTGATGAGCGGCGTCATTGATTGCAGGCATATTTGTTGAGATGCCTCGACAATCATCTAGACTCCGGGGCAGTCAGGTTGAGGATGATAACCAGGGTCAAGACCCTCCACCTGCCCCACAGAATTGGCAATAGATGTTTGCCGAAATGGAAGCAAGACTGCAACAAACAAAAGAACTTTGACAGTTGAGGCAACAGGCCCCTCCACAGGTCACTGGATTGCCAATTCAGCAGGTTATGTCGCCAGTGCCGGTTCAACCTGTTGTGGAGAACAAGTGGGAACCTTTATATGAGAGGTTCAGAAAGCAGCATCCTCCCACCTTTGAGAGTGGACCAGACCCACTGCGGGCAGAGTAGTGGATGAATATGATTTCCTCTATTCTCGATTTTATGAAGGTTGAGAGGAACGAGAGGGTAGCTTGTGCAAGCTACATGTTCAGAGAGGATGCCCGCATCTGGTGGGATGTAGTAGTTCAGAGGAGAAATGTGACAGTTATGACCTGGGAAGAGTTCAGGAACATTTTCAACGAGAAGTATTATAATGTTGCAGTCCGAGTTGCGAAGGTTGATGAAAATATCAACCTAACCCAGAAACGGATGACCATGACAGAGTATGCTCTGAAATTTGACCGATTAGCAAAGTTTGCGCCAGATTTAGTGCCGACAGATGCAGCAAGAAGAGACAGATTTGTATGGGGATTGAACGTTATGATCGCTCATGATGTGAAGATCACTTTGGATCCAGAGACTACTACCTATGCTCAGGTTGTGAACAAGGCCCTTACAAATGAGGACAGTGCCTCCTTTTAATGGATCCAGTCGAGGTAGTGGCTCCAGTGAGCATAAGAGAAAGGCCCCAGATTCCCTTGTTCCTCCCAGTTCAGATAGGAGGACACGGGGTGAATCTAGTGGCCATCAGGGTGGAAGTGACAATGGGAGGAGTTTTCCAGTGTGCCCTCGTGCAGACAATGACAACAGGGTGAGTGCAGGGTTAGAGCCTGCTTTGTCTATGGGAGTGTCAATCATCTGAAGAAGGACTGCCCACAAGCCAGGAAGGAGGAGCCGAAGCAAGGCGACAGTCTCGCTCCTGCCAGGGTGTTTACTTTGACTCAGACTGAGGCGGAGGCTAGCCCCTCAGTTGTGACAGGTCAGATTTCTAGTGCTGGTTCTTCTTATACTGCATTGTTTGATTCGAGAGCTACTCCTTCATTTGTGTCTGCTAGAGTGATAGATCAGCTGTGTAGACCTAGTGTTTTGTATGCTAGGGGTTTTCAGACTTTGTTGGCGACTAGGGAACTGGTAGTCTCTAGGAGGTGGATTAGAGCTTTACCAGTAGAGGTAGATGGTAGGGAATTGTTTGCTGATCTGATAGAGCTTGCGATGGATGACTTCGATATGATCCTAGGGATGGATTGGCGACGATTGACTGCAAACGCAGGATGGTGACTTTTGAACCAGAAGGGGAGGTACCCTTTGTATCTGTGGGAACAACTAGTGGACCGCGGGTACCTATGATTTCAGCACTGAAGGCTAGAGACCTGATTTAGGAAGGTTGCATAGGATTCCTAGCGAATGTTGTGGATACCTCTAAGGTTGTGTCAGTTGGACCGGGGGAGACCAGATTGGTATGAGAGTTTCCAGATTTATTTCCAGTAGATCTGCCAGGGCTGCCGCCGCAGCGGGAGATTGATTTTGTTATAGAATTGGTACCAGGAGCGGAGCCAGTATCTAGGACACCTTACAGAATGGCTCCGACGGAGTTGAAGGAGTTGAAGAATCAGTTGCAGGAGTTACTGGATTTAGGGTTCATCAGACCGAGTTTCTCGCCATAGGGTGCTCCAGTGTTGTTCTTCAAGAAGAAAGATGGATCTCTTAGGATGTGTATTGACTATAGGGAGCTGAACAAGTTGACCATTAAAACTAAGTATCCATTGCCTAGGATTGATGATTTATTCGACCAGTTACAGGGAAGAACAGTTTTTTCCAAGATTGATCTCCAGTCAGGTTACCATCAGTTAAGGATCAAAGAGGAGGACATACCAAAGACTGCTTTCCGCACGAGGTATAGACACTATGAATTCCTGGTTATGTCCTTTGGATTAACCAATGCCCTAGCAGCTTTTATGGACATGATGAATAGGGTTTTCAAGGACTATTTAGACAAGTTCGTGATTGTGTTCATCGATGACATTTTGGTGTACTCTCAGTCAGAGACAGAGCTTGAGCTGCATTTACGTCTGGTATTGCAGCAGTTAAGGGAGCATAGGTTATATGCTAAGTTCAGCAAGTGCGAGTTCTGATTACCGCAAGTTACATTTCTGGGCCATATTGTCAGTAAGGAGGGGATTCTAGTTGTCTCAAGTAAGATTGAGGCAATGAGAGACTGGCCTAGACCGAGCAGTGTTCCTGAAGTGAGGAGTTTTCTGGGATTGGCAGGGTATTATCGGCGGTTTGTTGAGAGGTTCTCCAGGATAGCTACACCATTGACAGCATTGTCAAAGAAGAAGAAAAAGTATGTTCAGACAGACAAATGTGAGAACAATTTCAAAGAGTTGAAGTGGCAACTGATCACCGCACCAGTGTTGAGTTTGCCAATGGACAATGAGAAGTTCGTGGTTTATTGTGATGCTTATATACAGGGTTTAGGGTGTGTGCTGATGCAAGCTGGGAAGGTGATAGCCTACGCATCAAGATAGTTAAAGGAGTATGAATAGAGATATTCTACGCATGATCTAGAATTGGCAGCGGTGGTGTTCGCACTTAAGATTTGGAGACATTATCTGTATGGTGAGAAGTGCGAGATATACACCGACCATAAGAGTTTGAAGTACTTCTTTAATATGCGCCAGAGACGGTGGCTGGAGTTGGTTAAGGATTACGACTGTGATATCCTATACCATCCTGGGAAGGCTAATGTAGTGGCTGATGCATTGAGTCGGAAAGGCCCAGGACAGTTATTCAGTTCGAGACAGGTATCCGATAAGCTAGCGGAGGAGATGACTAGAGCGGGTATAGAGTTGGTGGTTGGTCGGTTAGCGAACATCACTCTTCAGTCTACACTCCTTGAGAGGATCAAGGAGGCACAGGGGAAAGATTCCCAGTTGAAGGGTCACATGGAGAATGTCTTAGTCGGAGCGGCTAAGGATTTCTCTATCTCGAAGATGGGTTACTGAGGTACAAGGGTCGGATCTATGTTCTGATGGATTCTGATATCCGACGGGAGATCTTAGAAAAACTGCATACCACTCCCTATTCCTTACACCCAGGTACGACGAAGATGTATCAGGATCTGAGAGCTTTGTATTGGTGGTCAGGCATGAAAGGGATGTGGTGGATTATATGGCCAAGTGCAAAAACTTGTCAGTAGGTCAAGACTGAACATTAGAGGCCAGCAGGGTTGCTGCAGCCTCTAGGGATTCCAGAATGGAAGTGGGAAGATATTACCATGGACTTCGTGGTTGGCTTGCTAAAGACCGTGGGACAGCATGACTCAGTGTGGGTAATTGTGGATAGGTATACCAAGTCCGCCCACTTCTTACCTGTCAGGATGACTTATACTGTGGAACAGTATGCCGAGCTTTATGTGAAGGAAATTGTTCGACTTCATAGTGCTCCGAGGTTGATAGTTTCCAACAGGGACCCCACCTTCTCCTCCAAGTTTTGGGAGAGTCTGCAGAAGTCTATGGGCACGCTGTTACGGTTTAGTACCGCTTATCATCCTCAGACAGATGGGTAGTCTGAGAGGACAATTCAGATACTAGAAGACATGTTGCGAGGCTGTGTGCTAGATTTTGGGGGATCTTGGAGCAAGTATCTTCCTTTGATTGAGTTCTCGTACAACAACAGTTATCAGGCGACTATCGGAGTGGCTCCGTATGAGATGCTTTATGGGAGGAAGTCCAGGTCACCTATCCATTGGGATGAGACAAGTGAGAGAAGGTAATTAGGTCCTGAAATGGTTCAGAGGAGCAATGATGTGACTAAGAAGATTAGAGCTAGAATGCTCGCCTCCCAGAGTCGCCAGAAGAGTTACTCAGACCTGAAACGCAGGGGCGTGGAATTCCAGGTCGGTGACCATGTGTTCCTTAGAGTTTCACCTTTGAGATGAGTGAAACGATTTGGTGTTCGGGGCAATTTGAGCCCTAGGTTTGTTGGCACCTTCGAGATTCTGGAACGGGTTGGAGAGGTAGCTTATAGATTGGCGATGCCTCCAGCCTTATCAGGAGTTCATGATGTGTTTCACGTGTCCATGCTCCGAAAGTATGTGTCTGATTCGACACGTGTTCTGAGTTATGAGAATTTGGAGCTAGACCAGGATTTGTCATATGAGGAGAAGTCGGTTCAGATTCTTGACCGGAAGGACAAAGTCTTGCGGAGCAAGACCATCGCCTTGGTGAAAGTGTTGTGGAGGAACAGCAAGGTTGAGAAGGCGACGTGGGAACTGGAAACAGAGACGCGGGAGCGGTATCCCGAGTTGTTCAGGTAATTTTGAAGACGAAATTTCTGTAAGGAGGGGATAGTTGTAATGACCCAAATTTGCTAATAAGGCTTAGGGCCTTGATTAGCGTGCCTGGAGGGCATTAAGTGATTTATTGTTATAATATGTGAATTTGCGTGAATATGTGATTAGTGATGCATGTTTAGGTGGATTAAATATGCATGTGGGCCTCGTTTGGTTATTAGGGGCATGTTTGTAATTTTAGCCCAATGAGGGCATAAATGTGATAATTGTAATAATTGTGATATACTTGTGATATATCTGTGTTGCACGATCCGAGACAGTCCTAGGGAGCGGTTAGCTAGAAAGTCACAACGGGGTCGAAAACCCGACTCGGGGCGAGTCGAGGGGTATTTCAGGTATTAGACGTTTTATGGGGTTATCGGGTTATGAAAATAAATATTTGGAGATATATTTGAAGATAGAATGTTTAGGAGGGAATATTGAGGAAATTTACCATTTTGCCCTCAGGCACGTTTTTGGAACCCCGAGCCTTGAGATAACCTTAGAGGCTAAGTAAATAAAACAAAAAACCAAAGGAATACTCAGAAACTTGGAGTAACCGACCCAAAGACACACTTTTCTCTCCCTTTATTTTCTCTAAGTCATACCAAGGGAAAATTTTGGTGGAAACTAATCAAAACTAAGGAATTGGGCTGGGAATCTTGGGAGCTAGAAGCTTGAAGCTTGAGGACCTAATCCAGAGACTCAACTCAGCTCAAGGTAAGCTTTAATTTAGTGAATTATACTGGTTTTAAGCTTAAATTCTAAGAGTATTGCATGTGTGATGAGTGAGGAATTGTCTTTGAGTTTGATGAGGCTTTGAACTTGAATTCTCGTTGGGTTTTGTTGCTGAATCTATAGCATAACCTCTGTGATGATTAGCTTGAGTTGTTGGGAGATTTTGGGGTTAATTGGATTGGTTTTTGTGGTAAAAGTGGTGAGTTTTTCTGGGCTCGAGGGGTCGGACCGCAGTGCTGTTCTTGCTGAGCCGCGGCCCCTTAGAACATAGGGGCGTCTGGAAATGGAGGCGCGTCGCGGCGCCCTTCAGGAAGGGCCGCGGTGCGTGTAGGTTGAAATGAGGCAGGGCCTCGGGTTGAGCTGGGGGCCGCAGCATGAGTTCTTAGGGCCGCAGCGCTTAGTGCATTTTTGGGCTTTAAAGAGGTTTTAGGCTCAGGAATTCAATAGTTAAGGCTCGGGATGGATTTTATCACCCGGATTGATACAATTCAATGTCCCGGAGACTAGAATTATGACCCAAAGCTATTTAATGGATTAGGACTTGATGGATGGATATTGTTGGTGCGTTGTGGCTAGGGTTTATGTGAGGCTCGGACTAGAGGACTGTGCTCAGGACATCGGTGCTTGGAAAGCTCGGGACACAGGTAAGAAAACTACTATTCCCGTAGAGCTTGTGTTGCAGGGCACGACCCTATATGATTATGTTGCAGGGCGTAGCCCTTTGATTGAGTTTATATGTGTTTAAGAACATGCTTAATTATGCTATGTGTGCATATATGTGAATGAACGAGAAGAGTCGGGAATGGCAAAGGCCAGGAACTGCGAAGGCCGAGAACGACAAGGGGTCGGGAGCAGCGTTTAGCACGCGGAGTGTGAGTTGCCAGGGTGAGACCCTAAAGGATACTTGGGATATCCTTACGGTGTGGACCGCGAACCCAGGGCCTGGTAGAGCACCTAGGACGACATGGTCGTATGTGTTATCTGCTTGGTAGTGGGTTGTTTATATGTTAAGAGTTTAATATACATATGTTATCGGCTTGTGAGGGTTTTCTTGCTAGGCTTCGGCTCACGGGTGCTCTAGGGTGCAGGTAAGGGCAAGGGGAAAATCAACCAACCATGAGTACGGAGAGCGTGAGGCGGCGCGTACATGTTTGGCCTGCCTGGCTGCCACGACCAGGGGTATTTTTGGGAGTTGATTGTACTAAACCTGAATTTTGTCTTTTAGCTTACTCTGATTATATTTTGGAGTTGTAAATATTTCTAAACAATATTTTGGAATCCCAAAAGTTAAACGCTTTGTAATTTTCAGTAATTGGTTTATTTTCAAAGTTTATGACCCTGATTATGGTTTAATTACACTTTTATCTTAAAACCTCGATTAGCGAGTTAATTGCACGTTTTAAACTCACTTGTAATGGCTCTAAGGCAGTAGGGCGTTACAGACTTGATCAAGCTTAAGCATAAGAGACGAAGTTAAAGAACTGGAAAAGGTATTCCACTTCGGAAGAGGAGCAGAGCTTGTAAATGACGGAACTAATGGTGGAGCAAAGGGTTACGATGGTGCCTGAGCTAGATTTGGAGTCAGAGCATTTGGCTGAGTGGACACCGGAGCACCAACATTGAGAACAACATGATCATCAGAGGACTCCATTGAAGACGTTAGTCTGAGGCTCTTGATACCATGAAAGAATTTGTAAGAACACAAGAAAATTTAAGCACAATAGTGACAAAATCTCATAGAAGGATTACAAAAGCTTCTCAATCTTCTAATAGAGAGTTTCTTGATTATATAGCCAAAGATATCAGTTACAAAATAGAGTTGTCAAAAGAAGACAACTACCAATACAGTTGTAACAGATTAACAACAACAAGTGTAACAGAAAACTCTAACTAACAAACTAACTCTCCTAAACTTAACTGACTCAGCTAAGGTTATTATCACAGCCCCTCGATAGCCAAGTTTGAAACCCAGCCCCCAATAGTAGATCTGAAACTGAAGCACTCACACCCTCAAACCAACCTCCACACCCCAATCCACCACCATCCACAAGCCTTCACCATCTTCCCCATATCGAAGTCATCCTATTGGAGGCCACCACCAAAAAGAATGAGAACAAGGACATGAGACCACCACGAAACCACCGCAACTTACCATCTTCGAACTAGAAACCTCTAGAGAGATGAGACGACCAGGCCATCGGAAGAGTCATCCCTCCTGCCTTCGTTTGCGAAACAGCCATCCATCCCGGCCAGAGCCACCCAAAGCCAAGCAACTCTAACTGAGAGAGGAAATTTACAACTTTCCTTCTTGTGCGGCGCACTACCAAGAGAAAAGAAACCCTAGCAGAGAATGAGAATGTACTTCTATTGTATTAAGTGTTGCTTATTATGCTTATGTACCTGTATTAATGAAATTATTTGACATTTATATATATATATAAAAATTATTTAATATTATCTAATATAATCATTAAATAATTAAAAAGAACTTAATTAACTGGATCAATCTAATCTATTTTGTGTCAAAAACTAATTATACATATATATGGTATCATATGTGCTTAGTTTATCTTACCCAACTTGACACTCCCATCCCAGTTTAAACATTATTATCATTAATTGACTAATATTAGTTTAAACGCTAGGACTTAAAAAAGACAGCTAGAAGGCGTTGCCTATAGTTACATATGAAACTTTTGCAGTTGAAGTCAATTATCGCCCATAAAATTTAATTAATAAGCTTATAATCAAACTTAATTAATGTTAAAGAGTACTGTTAGACGCTGGTAAGGTAATGCTAGCTGAGTGATTTCAGCACTAATCTTAATAAAGATGTCAATCTTTTGGGATTGGCGGAAAAATGCAACATATATAAATTAAAGAGAAATACTAAAGGGTATTAACACAAGGAAGTGTGGTAATGTTGTTGTTGGTGCAATTCAATATTAGTTCTCACACTTTTAAATTTAATAAGTATTGTGAGGTATCATTAACCAATTATAAAGTGTTGTCTCATGTGTTGTTAGACGGTATAATATATTATTTATGTGCCAACTCAGCAGTGACGGATCGTACCTTTATTTTGCCCATGTTTATAGGAGAGTCCTATACATTCGCTTTTAATAAAGGCAGTTTTCTTCCACATATATATTAATCAAAGCGTCTCTCCAATGTTTATTTATTTCATATAACATTTACACTTAACAAATTGAAACTAGTGGAGTGAGTAGTGAAGTTGTGCTTTTTCATCTTAAACTCTTTCTATTTCTCTTTCCCTTTCCATGTAGCCTAAGCACTTAACTTTTTGCCCAATAATTTCGTTGTCTTGACTTCTTCAACTCCTCTATATGATAAACATATACTCATATCTTCTATATAATAAGTGTGTAGATAACAAAAAAAATTTGTTTTAAAGCTTTTTTATTTTTTTAATGTTAATTTTAATGAAATATTTTTATATTTAACGGTAGTTTGTAAGCACTTAAACTTAAATAAAATAAAATAAATAATTAAAAAATAAAATAGCATATTTTTGAGATATTTTACAATGATAATTATTAAAAAAATAAATAATTAAAATATGATATTTTTGAGATATTTTACAATAATAATTATTTAAAAATAATAAATAATTAAACAAATTAAAATATAATATTTTTGAGATATTTTACAATGATAATTATTTTAAAATAATAAATAATTAAACAAATTAAAATATGATATTTTTGAGATATTTTACAATGATAATTATTTAAAAATAACAAAATCATATGTTTTATAACTTTAATAAAATTTAATTAAACTTAAACTCACTTATTAGAATAATATCATATTAAACATATAATATAATCTACTATCAATTAGCAACAAATTATTTTTTTAAAAAGAATAGCAAAAAACTTAAATTTAAAATTCACGTATAATACTTAATATTATATTAAACATATAATATATAATTTCTTTTTGTCACTCTCAAATTCAAAAACTAGAACAAACATAAACTTAAACAAAAATAAATAAATTATTTAGTTAAAATAGGATATTTATTTGAAATTTATATGATATTAATATAAATTTAATAAAAATAATTAATAAATTCTATAAATAAAACTAACCAAACGTACATATTGCATGTTACTTGTATCTAGTATATATATACGTTCCACTGCCTCAATACGTTCCTCCCTCTGAGCACTATTGGACGTGCTTGAAAGGTTTTCCCTCCGCTCGATTGCCGTTATGCGAGCTAGTAGATTGGTCGTATCCCGCTCCAACACAGCCACGCGGTTTAGTGCGTTAGTCATTTCCGATTATAGCCGGACAAAGCCAAGATCCCTCACTCTTTCATTCAGGCCATCTAGCTCTCCAACGCGCCTCTCCAACGCTTCAATCCTTTGAGTGTTGCTCACCATCCTGCAGGGTCACCAAGCTTTCTCAAACTTAGCTCTGATACCAACAGTCACGGGCCGCCAACTTCAATACTCGAATTGACGGAACGTGTGGCACTTGTTAGCGCTCTTAGCTAGCAAGTCAGCCTAGAATTCACACTTGCGGCAAGCAAACTCAATGGTTAGCCACGTTACAAGTCTCACGCAAGTAAGGGCAATTATGAAGCAGGAGCAAGCACGAGGCAAGCTATCCAGAGACAACATCCCACACAACAATCAGAGCATACAACACAGTCAAGTGGCACGCAATGGCCCAACGAAGGTAAAAAACAAGCAACACATAGACCGTAAAGAAAGCATACACAAAGGGACATGGCAAAGCATCGCTTTATTCATATAAGGCCTTGATAGGGCAAGGGAGTACACAGCTTAAGCCCATATCTACTGGTGTCCATGATGCTTCCTTAAGTCACTAGGTCACCTCCCCCTAAGGAGCTTTCTAAGGAAATGAAGTCTTCCCAGGAATATATATGATTTTTTTTTCTGGGAGACATATGCATAATTACAAAAGTGCCATCCCCTACCCATGAGGTTACTTGGTGCAAGACTTGACTAATGATCAAGCACCAAGGCATGCTCATATCTACAAAATGGCCCCCTGGAGGTGTGTCATGACATAGCACGTCACACTCTCCCCCAATTAAACCTTCGGCGTCCTCGACGAACCTTCCCCTTGCTGATCTTCAATCTTTTGGGTATGCTTGTGCAAGTCCTCTGCCCTTTCCCAACAAATTTCTTCATCTCCGAGCCCTTTCCACTTCACCAGAAACTCTTTCTTCTTCTTTCTGTCCACGATCACGGTCCTCTCTGCTAGGATTTCTTCAGGTTGTCTGCTGCTTCGTGGCTTGACGTTGACTCCTTCTCTGGTAGACTGGTTGCGCGCTGGATCTTATGCATCTTCGTGATACGGCTTGAGGTTGCTGACGTGCAAGACCGGGTGTATCTTCATCCATTCTGATAAGCTGACTTTGTAGGAGGTCAGGCCCACTTTTGAGATGACTAGAACAGAACCCTCGTATTTGTGGACGAGTCTGATGTCCTTATTCCCTCAGAATCTCAGTTGTTTGGGCCTCAGCTTGATCATCACTAAGTCGCCTGCTTTGAATTCCACCGGTCGCCTCTTCTGATCTGCCCACTTCTTCATTCTCTTTGATGCCTTCTCCAGATAGACTCGGGCAATCTCGGTGGTTTTCTTCTAGTCTTTCGTGAAATTAAAGGCTCTCGGATTTCTTCCTCGATACTCATCCACTGTGTGGGGTAACAGCGGTTGCTGACCGTTAACAACTTCAAAAGCGCTCTTGTTTGACAAAGAACTCTTCTGAGAGTTGAAACAAAATTGAGCTATGTCTAGTAGTTGCGGCCAATTCTTTTGGTTGGCACTGACAAAAATGCTGCAAGTACTCTTCCAGCATCCCATTGAATCTTTCAGTCTGTCCGTCTGTCTGAGAATGGTAGCTCGATTAAATATTTAGTTGTGACCCCAAAAGGTTGAATAACTCGGACCAAAAGGTCCTTGTGAATCTTCCATCACGGTCACTAACTATGTTTTGGGGTACTCCCCAATACTTAACTACATACTTGAAGAAAAGTCTCGCTGTCTCTTCTGTCGAGCAATATTTCGACACCGGTATGAAGGTTGCATACTTTGAAAATCTGTCCATGATCACCAAGATCGCACTCAAGTCTCCCTTCTTCGGTAAACTAGTAATGAAGTCAAGCGACACACTCTCCCATGGTCGGCTTGGGACTAACAAAGGTTCCAACAACCTCGGCGTCTTGTGGCTCTCCACTTTGTCTTGCTGGTAGGTGTGACAGGTCTTGGTGTACTCCACAATATCGTCACGCATTTGTGGTCAGTAGTACCCCTGCTTCAATAGGGCATGAGTTCTCTGCCACCCTGGATGACCCGCCCACAAGGTGCCGTGACACTCACTCATTAGTGTCCTCCGCAAATCTCCCGTCTTTGGAACATATAAGCAGCCACCCTTGGCCCACAAAAGATTGTCTTCTACCCAAAATTGGCGAGTCTTCCCCACTTTTGCGAGATTCATGATGGTCTTCACCACCGGGTCTTTCACCAGGTTCTCGTTAATGCGCTCTCGGAGTGGAGTGGTCACCATGCTAGCTGACATATTTGCTAGCAATTTTAGAGCCGCTAACTCAGCTTTGCGACTCAGGGCATCAGCTGCCTGGTTTAGACGACCCGCCTTGTGTTCGAAATGAAAGTCGAATTCTGCTATGAACTCCTGCCATCGTGCTTGTTTAGGGGTAAGCTTTGGCTGGGTGAGGAAATGACTCACCGCAGCATTATCTGTTTTCACCACAAACTTCGACCCCAACAAGTAGTGCCTCCACACTCGTAGACAATGAATTACTGCGAGAAGCTCCTTCTCTTGTGCAGTGTACCACCTCTCTACCTCCGTGATTTTGCGGCTTTCATAAGCTACGGGGTGGGCCTCTTGTACAAGCACCCCTCCCAAAGCATAATCAGACGCGTCTGTCTGCACTTCGAATGGCCTACCAACATCTGGTAAGGCGAGGACAGGATCTCGCATCATGGCTTCCTTCAGACTCTTAAATGCTTCGACACACCTATCGGTCCACGTCCAAGTTACACCCTTCTTCAACAACTCGGTCAAGGGTGCTGCCCTTCTTGAATAGCCCTCCACAAATCTTCGATAATAGTTGGCTAAACCAAGGAAATAGCGTAATTCCTTCAAATTGGTGGGGGCCTTCCATTCTTGAATGGTCCGCACCTTCTCTAGATCCATGCGGATCCGACCACGTTCTACTATGTGGCCTAGGAACTTGATTCTCTCTTGTGCGAAGGAGCACTTCTCTCGCTTCACATAGAGTTGGTTCTCTCTCAATTTCTGAAACACTTGAGATAAGTGTCGTTGATGTTCTTCTATTGTGGAGCTATAGACCACAATGTCATCCAAGTAGACTACCACGAACTTGTCTAGGTATTCTTGGAAAACTTGGTTCAACAACGTACAGAATGTGGCTGGTGCATTTGTCTATCCAAATGGCATGACTCGGAACTCGTATGCTCCATATCGAGTCACACACGTTGTCTTCGGCTCATCCCCTTCTGCTATCCGCACTTGATAGTAGCCTGATCTCAAGTCCAGTTTCGTAAAGAATTTTGCTCCACTCAACTTGTCGAATAGGTCGGCGATTAAGGGGATGGGGTACGTATTACGCACTGTCTCCTGAAGACCAGGAGGCATATAACAGACCAATTAATATCTCTTTAATGTAGGGAAGTTACAACAATAAATATCTTTAAACGCATGGAACGCGTCTCATCAGATGACCCATTACGTCGTTCGAGATCGGTAATCAGTATCATGTCGGACTAGGTCTTTAGATAAATTATGAGCTAGCCACCTTACCCCAAGACCAGCTCGGAGCAGGTAAATACCACCGAGGCCGTTACATTCCGAGCTTATACCCATGCCAAGCTCGGGGCTACTTGATCCGAAGACACGCGACAACGGATATACTCCGATGCTACGTCTTTCGAGCTTAGAAATAACTTCGAGGTTACATATCTTCGAGGTTGCCACCTTGCTTCGATGGTTTGACATATGGACCATGATGTGCTTTAGATATCTCGAACTCACACTTGACGAGTCCAGCTTTTGAGGTCACAATCTCAGGTCTCAAAATCTTGGTGTAACAACTTAGAAATAAGAAATTTGAAAACAAAACAAAAAAAAAAGTTCAACAAACTATTGAGTTACAAATTAAAAAGCGGTGAAAAAGAAACATCTCTCAAATCTCAATATAATAATACTTAGATTGTTCAAAATTTATGATTAATTCTGCAACAAGTTATGGTTAATTTTAGAAAGACTGAAGTTTGGATACAATAAATTAATTAAGGGAAAAAGTGAATATTTTATAAAGTAAAATTACTCTGTCAACAAAATTTGAAGGAAATGTTTCGGTATTTCAAAAAACAGAAAGTGGACCACATAATTTTAACAAAATTCAAGAAAGTGTCCGTAAAAATTAAAAATCAAGTAAGATAGATAAATATATATAAGAGTAGGGCAACTTGAACCCAAGACACATCAGTTTACCAAGTATATGGAACCAATTAATAAAATTAACTTTAGAATAGTTTATGTTTTCGTAAAAATTAATGTTTGGTGTGTATTTAATAAATTAAAATAGTAATATATATATAAGATTGAATCTCTCATTCATGCTGTCCACTACTACTATCTTCAGCTTTGTCTTAATATTTGGCTCACTCTTGTATTGTACCGACATTAAATTAACATTTTTGTCTCAGAACTTTATATATATATATATATGTGTGTGTGTGGTTAATTAATATCAAGGACCGATATGGCTTATAATACATTAACTAAAGTTCCACTTGTAAACGTTTGACGATAGCTAGCCTTAACACCTATCTTAATTTGTTTATTGTGCCACATAAAGCTCAAACTATTGGATTTAATTTCGATTTAAAGGGTCCATATCTTTGATTCTCAATGCAAGTCAAATTCTGCCGAATTAATAAGATATTATTTAGAAAAATAATAATGTTAGAGCTTCCAGGCAAAGATATTATTCTGAGCTTTATGCTTATTAATGTTTGAAAATATTACAAATCTTATAACATTTTCCTTGATTAGAATAGAATATTCATTAAACTCGAAAGTCTATCGTTAATATTATTAACATATATTTTGAATGTTTTTTGTTCCCTTTCGTTTTCCTCATCAAGTTGTACTTTTGCTAATATTTATTTGTATTAATTAGGTGTCTATGTTAGTAAAGTACTTTGTCGCCTCTAACATTTGGGATACAATACGTATATAAATTTATAATTTGAAACAATATTAGTAATGTATTTTCCATTATTTGATGTCAATGATCAGCCATATATTTATTCTTAATATTGTATACATCCAATAATAATAAGATTATGATCAATGGAGTTTGCTTTTATGAACTTTCCATGAGATGATTGAGTTATAAATAAATTCAGAAGAGCTATAGGACACACCCTGTTCCTCCAACTGTATACCATGTTTCAAATAATATATTATTCTCTCGTATAGATTAATATTAATTTGTGAGTATATATTTATTCTAAGTGTGTAGATAAGAGAAATTTTTTGTTTTAATAGTTTTTATTTTTTTTAATATTAACTTTAACGTAATATTATTATATTTAACAGAATATTCTTATATTTAACGTTAGTTTGTAAATACTTAAATTTAAATAAAATAAAATAAATAATTAAAATATAATATTTTTGAGATATTTTACAATGATCATTTTTAAAAATAATAAAGAATTAAACAAATAAAAATATGATATATTTTTTAGATGTTTTACAATGATAATTATTTAAAAATAATAAATAATTAAACAAATTAAAATATGATATTTTTGAGATATTTTACAATGATAATTATTTAAAAATAAGAAAATTATTTTATAACTTAAATAAATTTAATTAAACTTAAACTCACTTATTAGAATAATATCATATTAAATATATAATATAATCTACTGTCAATTAGTAACAAATTGATTTTTTTTTTTAAAAACTAGCAAGAAACTTAAATTTAAAATACATGTATAATATTTAATGTTACATTAAACATATAATATATAATTGTCACTCCCAAATTCAAAAACTAGAACAAACATAAACTTAAACAAAAATAAATAAATTATTTAATTAAAATATGATATTTATTTGAAATTTATATGACATTAATATAAATTTAATAAAAATAATTAATAAATTCTATAAATAAAACTAAGCAAACGTGCATATTGCACGTTGCTTGTATCTAGTATATATATATTTATATATATATATATCTTAAGGTAGAAAATGAAAATTCTTGATTTTAACGGTTTGTTTTGTTAACTTTAACGGAATATTCTAATTATTTAATGGAATATACCTTTGAAACTAATTAAAAATAAATATTTACTAATTATATTAATATAAATTCAAATATTATAAAATATTATTATAATAATAATATTTAATATAAAATTACATATATAATAATTATATTAATATAAATTTAAATATTATAAAATATAATTATTATAATAATATTGTTGACGCGGTTCTTCGCCAACAGATAATTAAGAAAATAAGAGGAAGGGATTAATGTTACCGAAATAGATGAATGATCTTTGTAACTGGACTGGTGACACAATTACGTTTTTTAGGTGGTTCGAAGGTTAAAATCCTTCTACTCCACCAGCCAATATTATTGCTATATGCTTGATATTCTTTTACATGGTATTTCCTTACACAATGGAATCCAACCCTTTGCAACTCCCAAGGTCTCCATATTTATAGGAGAGGGCACCTGGGAGTTCGTAAGAAGGTCATCCCGTGACCTTCTTACCTATCATGTCACTTCTGTGACATTCATGATTAATTCCTAAAACCTGATACATGAAGTGTGGTCTAATCAATAGGTAAGGGGGATAATGGGCTGCACGACCCAACGTTCATGCTGCGTGTCCGAGAAGTCAGGGATATATCAGACACGTGATGTCTGATATATGCATGTTTATCTTGCGTGGTTGACTTTATAAAAGGTCACAACCTCCAACTCTAGCTCGTACCACGAGCTGGATGCTTCCCTCGACCTGTGGCCTTCAGAGTCCAGACTCAGTCCTTAAGTAATCTTGGCGAACATTTGGATACCCCGAGCTGACGAGGTAGGACGTGACGACAACAGCTCCGGTCATGGGGGATCCACGTGGCTGATATGATTTAGACCGTATCTCAGCTCGCTAATAGCCCGTTGGAAAATCAGGGCGTACAAATATATAATACAAACTAGATATTTAATAATTATATTAATATAAATTTAAACGTTATAGAATATCATTATTATTATAATATTTACTATAAAACTAGATATTTAATACTTATATTAATATAAATTTAAATATTATAAAATATCATTGCAATAATAATATATTATACATAAATTATCATTTATGTTTAAAAAGCTATCATATTATATATATATATATATATATTTAAAAAAAATCATAAACAATATTTTGGTTTAATTTTTCATTTAATATGTCTATTTCATATTTTTTTTTATATATAATATTGTTTATTTATTTGAAATTTATATGAAAATAATACAAATTTAATAAAAATAATTTATAAATTCTATAAATAAAACCAAACAAATGTACAATATTTATATATAGTATATAAATATATTTAACTATACTCTATTAATTAACTAGAGACTTTTGTCAATATTATATCTTTCTTAACTGAAGAAAGTTTTCGCCTCTTGAGTTTAATTAACGTGGGAGTTAACATAAGGCAAAAGCATTTCCCTAACAGCATTAGATTAAATCCCAATATTCTTTAGGCATTGATTTGCAATGCTTTTAATAATTAGGGTTGGTTTAGGCTTAGGCTATAATATTGACAAACATAAGGCAAAAGCATTTCCCTAACAGCATTAGATTAATATTGACAATCATATTAATCATAGAGATTAGGCTATAATAATTAAGGTTGTTTCAATCATTGATGTGATTAAAGTCTATATTTGTGATATTTTAATCATAGAGATATTTATATAGTGTACGTGCTGAACATATTAATTGGTTTTGCTAGGTTAGTATTACGGGTGCACCAGAGGATATAGTACTTACTTTGGCTATGGTCTTAATTAGGGGTGAGACTAAAAAGAGCATTTACTACTAGAATTGTCTTCGAGTTGAACTATCTCTTAGAGTGAGAGGAGGAGTCTAATTCTCAAGCACATATGCTCGGAATGAATGGAGAGGAAATGCGTCCCTTTTATAGGCAAACAAAGTACTCCATATATAGTTATTGTTGGATCAGGTGAAGATACAAATGGAAGCCTCAGCTGTTGATTAGGTTGTAAGGTAGATCGAAGCTATCTTGTAGAAGCCATCATAATACATGTGAATTTAGGTTCCTAAGACAAGATGTTACACGGACTTATATAATTATGTTAAACAGGTAAGTAAAATTAGGGGTGTGCTATGTAAGTATAAAATATTATATTAGAAAAAAATATATTAAAAAGTGCATAAAATAGGTATGTCTATGGAGTAATATTACCTAACACACATGTCTCTTCAATATAAAAAATGTGTAAATAACAAAATTTTTTGGTTTTAACGGTTTGTTGTGTTAACTTTAATAAAATATTCTAAATATTTAATGGAATATACTTTTAAAACCAAATAAAAATAAAATTTTATTTATTATATTAATATAAATTCAAATATTATAAAATATCATTAGATGTTTTTAATTATATTAATATAAATTTAAATATTATAAAATATCATCATTATAATAATATTTAATACTAAATTAGATATTTATTAATTATATCCATATAAATTCAAATGTTATAAAATATTATTATTATAATAATTTATAACATATAATATATAATCTTAATTTTTATAAAATTGTGCTAGAATAATTATTAAGTAATTATATTAATATAAATTCAAATATTATAAAATAATATTATTATAATAATATTTAATACAAAACTAGATATTAAATAATTATATTAATATAAATTCACATGTTATAAAACTAGATATTTGTTAGGGTTTATGCCTTTTTAGACTCTGTATTTTGCCTCATTACCTGTTTGGATCCTGTGTTTTGACAAATTACTTTTTGGACCCTGTGTTTTCTAAAATAGTTTAAATAGACTCCTAAACCCGATTTTGATCAAAGTTTTTTTTTAACTAAAATCACAAATAATTCATCAATAAAGATGTATATATATATAATTATATAGTTAGAAATGTCAAATATAGTAGGTCTACAATAATTATATAGTTAGAAATTATAACATAAATATTACTGATCATTTTTGTAAGCTTGTTTGATAATATAGATATATTAATAAATGAACTAAAAGAAAGCTTAGATAATCAGTTTGATAATTTATCACAAAATATAGCAAACGCATTTGACGAACATCATATCCAGTTATTAAACGAAGAATATAATATTAGCTATAAATTTATATCTGGTCAAATAACTTTATTAGAAAGTATTAAAAGTGACATTTTCAAAAGTAGAAATCAGACTGTCATAAATATTACTGATTATTAGCATACATCTGATATATACAACGTATTCAACTACTAACACTATAACATAAATAGCCTACTATAATTGACTTATCTAACTATATAATATATATTATTATATACATATTTCACTTATGCGTATTAGACTACTAACAATATAACATAAATAGCCTACTATAATTGACTTATCTAACTATATAATATATATTATTATATATATATTTCACTTATACATATTAAACTACTAACAATATAACATAAATAGCCTACTATAATTGACTTATCTAACTATATAATATATATTATTATACACATATTTCACTTATACGTATTAATCTTCTAACACTATAACATAACATTTATCACCAGTCTACTATATTTGACATATCTAATTATATAATATATACTATTATATACATATATGTATTAATCTTCTAACATTATAACATAACATTTATTGTAGACCTACTATATTTGACATTTCTAACATTATAATTATATATATATATATACTTCACTGTTATATATATATATAGAATACTCTGAAACCATCTTTCATTTATATATTAAAGTGTTAGAGCGATATTACAATTTTCAAGCTTACAATTTTTAAAAAGAAAAGAAGTCCTGTTTTTATTAATTTTTAATAATATAAAATTAATTTATGAAAACAGACACAAACAATATAATTAAAAAATATTGCTTACTTGATGTAAATCCTATAATTGGCATTTTTATAGAAATATCTTTTTTATAAAAAGAGAGAAAATGGTTGATTGAATTGTTTCCTTTTATTATAATTTTCGGAAATATTTTGTTTTTCCTTTCTTATAGTTTTCGGATTTAATTGGAAAATATTTGGTTTTCTTTATTTTAATTTTCGGAATCTCTCTTTCCTTTTGTGTAATGGTTGGTTAATTATATGCTTCCTTATTTAGCATATATTGTCTCTTTTTGGTTATAAAGGAAACAAAGGTTATTGCAAATATTCTGTACTTACCCAAAGTTATTATTGGATTATTTGCTGATGTATTTTCGTGCAGCTCAAGGATTTCAATCAGGAAACTGGTTTTTAATATCATTAATTATTGTTTCCTTTTTGAGCTTGTTTTGATCCGACACAGGTCTGAGCTGTCCCCTCCGATATCGCATCTGTCGGATCAGAATCTTCTAAATAAGGCAACTCTTTGACAATCAAGAATATCTTCTGCGATTCTTGCCTTTATTAGAAGAATTCTTTTTCTGCCTTTGTGAGCACGAAAAAGACTCTATAAATAGGGCTCTAAAGGCAGTGAGAAAGATGAACTCTTTGGTGCATCATTCGTGAGCTTTATTGTAATATTTGAGAGTTCTTATTTATATTCAAGATCATAAGTTTTCAAGTGATCTTGTTGAATTATGTGTGTTTAGTTATAAGTGGTGAGCTTATACCATGTTCATGAGTGAATACACATTGTAATTTGAGCACAGCGTTTGTAGTCTTCGGGAGAAGATCTTTTACAAGCCTTGCGTCGGGAGGATGCAAGCACTCGCTGACCATTGAAGGGAGTTCAAGTGGTTGAGCGTTTCAATCAAAATCAGATTAGTGAAGAGAAGTACAACAAGTTGCGGCAAATCTCAAGAGGGAGTCTTGTTTTGTTTAAGTCAATGTTTTTGTACTTGTGATTCTTTATTAATTGGTTTTATTCTCTGGGCGTGGCCCCAAGGATTAGGTTATCCGAAAGGATTTCTGAACCTTGTAAAAATTCGCTGTGTTCTTTATTGTTTTGCACTGTCTTTTTATTGTGTTCAGTTTCTGTCGTGACAAGTTTGGTTTCTGTTCCGACAGAACTGTAATCTGTGTAAACAGTTAATTACCATTCCGCACTTTAATTAATTTACTTGGTTTAATTAATTTGGTAATTACTAAAAACGGAATTTCAATTGGTATCAGAGCGGGTCACTCATATCTGAGTGTGATCTTGGTTTATTCCGTTTGTTGTTCTTGTTCTTGCAATGTCTTTTTTCACAGAAGGAGGTTCCATAACTCGCCCCCCTTTACTCAACGATTCAAACTATCCATATTGGAAAGTTCGAATGAGAGCCTTTATTAAATCTCAAGATGAAAAGGCTTGGAGAGCTGTTTTAAGTGGTTGGACTCCTCCAGCAGAAAGCGATGATATAACTAAGGTAAAATCTGAACTTGAATGGACTGATGCTGAAGATAAACTGTCCAGTTACAACAATAAAGCATTACATGCCATTTTTAATGGTGTTGGTGAAGGTTACATTAAATTGATTTCTTCATGTGTTTCGGCCAAAGATGCTTGGCAAATTCTTCAAACTCAATTTGAAGGAACTGCTGATGTCAAGCGTTCTAGGCTTGTAATGCTCACAACAAAATTTGAAAATTTGAAAATGAAACCCTCACTGAATTTTATGAGAAATTGTCAGATATTGCTAACGAATTTTTTGCTCTTGGTGAAAAACTTGAAGAAAATGTTTTGGTTCGAAAAATTGTTAGAGTTCTCCCTGACAGGTTTCAGACAAAGCTAACTGCAATTGAAGAAGCAAAAGATCTTGACAAAATGAAAGTAGAGGAACTGATGGGTTCACTTCGAACTTTTGAGCTAAACCAAAAAATTAGACAAAAAGGTAAGACAGAGGAAATCAAGGAAAAATCAATTGCCTTGAAATCCTCTAAAGAAAAGAAGGAAAGTTCGGATGATGAGGATGATGAGATGGCTCTGTTGACAAAAAATTTCCAAAAATACATAAAGAAATTGGGAAACAAAAAGGCCATATCCAAAAACCCAAAAGGTAATTTTTCTAAACCCTTTGAGACTAATAAAAAGGGTATTCAGTGCAGGGAATGTGAAGGATTTGGACATATTCAATCTGAGTGTGCAAATACCTTAAAGAAAAAGAAAGTCATGACAGCCACATGGAGTGATCAAGACTCTGAACAGAGTGATGAGGAGGAAAATAGTGTTGCCTTAACCTCTGTTCACAAAGGTATTGTTTTCAATTACAAGGATGCATTATGCCTTAATAATTCTGTTCAGAACAATGAGAATTCAGATAGTGATTCTAATGATTCTGATTTAGATGAGGAGTCATTTCAAGAGTCTTATAAAATAATGTATGATCAATGGCTGAAAGTTTGTTCTGAGAATCGTATAATGGCTGGCAATAATAAAAATTTTGTTAAAAAAATTGAAAATCTTGAGATGATTATTGCCTCCAAAAATGATGAAATTGTTTCTTTGAATAAAGAAATTGAGTTTTTGCAAAAAGGTGTCAAAATGCTTAATCCTAGATCTGGAATTTTGGATGATATTCTTTCTGTAGGAAAAAAGGTTGGTGACTACAGTGGATTAGGATCTAATGGATCTGAGTCCTCAAGAAAAACGGTTTTTGTAAAATCTATGAATTATCCGTCTGTTGGGTCAACTAACCGTGTTGCAGGATCAAGTCACGATGCTGAGAGGACAGAGTTGTCATCTGTTGCAACAGATCTTCAACTGAAGAAAATTTCTCCAAAAAGAAACATTGAACATTTTGTTCCAGTTTGTCATTTTTGTGGGATGAAAGGTCACATAAGACCTAAGTGTTTTTCTCTGTTAAACTTGTTCAAAAATAATTTTGAAAAACACTTTGGTGGTATGAATCAATTCTTGACCAAAAGAAATTCAAAATCAAAAACAGTATGGGTCAAGAAAGTTAACTCTGTTTGCTTGGCTACTTTTACCTGTCACAAAATGCATGCATCTAGTTCATGGTACTTTGATAGCGGTTGTTCGAGACATATGACAGGTAATGCCAACATACTTACCAACTTCAAATCCTTGAAGTGTGGAGTAGTAACTTTTGGGGATGGAATGACAGGAAATATTCTGGGTAAAGGTACTCTAAACATTGAAGGGTTACCGAAACTGAAAAATGTGCTTCTTGTTGATGGGCTGAAAGCCAACTTAATTAGCATAAGTCAAATTTGTGACCAAGGTTTTTGTGTTAATTTTTCACATGATGAGTGTAATGTTTTAAATCAAAATGGTGATATTATTCTCAAAGGCTCTCGTTCTTTGGATAATTGCTACACTCTCACTCAAAAATTCACATGTCATGCATCTTCATCAAGCGTTAATACTACTGACTTGTGGCATGAAAAACTTGGTCATATAAATTTCAAAAACCTGAAAAAGATTGCTAATGCAGGTCTCATCCGTGGTATACCCAAGTTGGGTAAAGAATCACTTGGTAAGTGTGAATCATGCCAATTGGGAAAACAGTTAAAAATTTCCCATAAAGCATTGTCTGATGTTAATACTTCAAATGTGTTAGAATTATTGCATATGGATCTCATGGGTCCTATTCAAGTTGAAAGTATTAATGGCAAGAGATACATTTTTGTTTGTGTGGATGATTTTTCTAGATTTACTTGGGTAGATTTTTTAAGAGAGAAATCAGATACTTTTGAAGCCTTTCAAACTCTATGTACAAGATTGAGAGTTGAAAAAAATTGTAACATTGGAAAAATTGTTCGAATAAGGAGTGATCATGGTAAGGAGTTCGAAAATTCTGTTTATGATGATTATTGTAAAGCATTTGGAATTTTGCATGAATTTTCTGCTCCCAAAACCCCTGAACAAAATGGGGTAGTGGAACGGAAGAATCGTACCTTGCAGGAAATGGCCAGAGTTATGCTTAACAGCAAAAAACTCACAAAGAAATTGTGGGCAGAAGCTATTAATACAGCTTGTTACACAATTAATCGTGTTTTTCTGCGCCCAGGTACAAACAAAAGTCCTTATGAAATCTGGAAAGGTAGAAAACCCAATGTTAACTACTTTCATGTTTTTGGGTGTCTATGCTATATTCTTAGAGATCGTGAGAATCTAGGCAAATTTGATGCTAAGAGTGATATGGGAGTTTTTCTTGGTTATTCCACTAATAGTAGGGCGTATCGTGTCTATAATATGAGAACCCAAACTATTATGGAATCAGCTAATGTGGTTGTAGATGATTTTAAAGATTTTTCTGAGTACTCCCATGAGGAGGAAATTGACAGGTTCATAGGTGTGGCGGATCCAACAGCACAGCTTTCGGAGGGGACAACTGCCACTGCTGACGTATCAAATGACAAGTCTGTCGAAACAACAACTGGGCAAACAGAGAAGGAAAATCCAGTTACTTCCTCTGACTCCATTCAAAAAGAACCATCAACCAGAGTAAAAAAGAATCACCCTTCTGACCTTATTATGGGAAATCTTGAGGAGAGTATGGTCACTCGAAAGAGGTATGTAAATTTGGTTCAATTTGTTTGTTTTACCTCCACTTTGGAACCTAAAAATGTGAAGGAGGCCTTAAATGATGAATCATGGATCAATGCTATGCAAGAAGAGTTAGATCAATTCATAAGGAATGAGGTATGGATTCTTGTCCCTAGACCGAGTCATACCAATGTTATAGGTACAAAGTGGATATTTAAAAACAAAACTGATGAATTTGGGACCATAATAAGAAATAAAGCTAGATTAGTTGCACAGGGGTATACTCAAGTTGAAGGAATTGATTTTGATGAGACATTTGCCCCTGTTGCAAGACTTGAATCCATAAGATTATTACTAGCTATTTCTTGTGTTCTTGGTTTTAAATTGTTCCAAATGGATGTAAAATCCGCATTTCTAAATGGTCTTTTGAATGAGGAAGCTTATGTGGAACAGCCCAAAGGGTTTGAGGATCCTTACAATCCTAATCATGTTTTTAAATTGCAAAAAGCTTTGTATGGGCTGAAACAAGCTCCACGGGCTTGGTATGAGAGACTAACTCAGTTTTTGGTCTCAAAGGGATACAAGAGAGGGGGAGTAGACAAAACACTGTTTATCAAAAATGTTGATGAAAATATTATGATAGCTCAAATCTATGTTGATGATATAGTGTTTGGTTCTACTAATGATTCTCTAGTGCAGGAATTTGTGAAACAAATGCAGGAAGAGTTCGAGATGAGCATGGTAGGAGAACTCAATTTCTTCCTAGGACTTCAAGTGAAGCAGTCTGATGAAGGAATTTTCATTTCACAAAGCAAGTATGCAAGAAGTCTTGTGAAAAGATTTGGACTCGATGCATCTAAACCTGCTAAAACTCCCATGGGTACCACGGTCAAATTGTCTAAAGATGAAAATGGGAAGAAAGTTGATCCAACTCTTTACAGGAGTATGATTGGGAGTCTCCTTTACTTAACTGCAAGTCGCCCTGACATAAGTTACAGTGTTGGAGTGTGTGCTCGTTTCCAAGGGAACCCCATGGAGTCTCATGTGACTGCTGTAAAAAGAATTATTCGTTACATCAATAATACTCTTGATTTAGGCATTTGGTACTCCAAAGAAACAAATTCTAACCTTGTGTGTTATAGTGATGCAGATTGGGCAGGAAACACTGATGATCGAAAAAGCACAAGTGGTGGTTGTTTTTACTTAGGAAACAATTTGGTCTCCTGGCATAGTAAAAAACAAAACTCCATCTCCTTGTCAACAGCCGAAGCTGAGTACATTGCTGCTGGAAGCTGTTGTACTCAACTTTTGTGGATGAAACAAATGTTGGCAGACTATGGGTTTGATGTTAAAACGTTAACCATTTTTTGTGATAATACAAGTGCTATTAATATCTCCAAAAATCCTGTTCAACACTCTCGCACCAAACATATTGACATTCGTCATCATTTTATTAGGGAACTTGTTGAAAACAAAACATTGATTTTAGAATATGTTGAGACTAACAAACAAATTGCAGATATCTTTACTAAAGCCTTAGACACGGTCAGATTTGATTCCCTCAGGAAGTCCTTGGGGGTTTGTTTTATTTGAAATTGCCAATAAATTGATTATCTTGCCTTGCATATGTGTTTTTGTAAATCTCTTGTCCTGATTGGAAGAAATTTGATGAGCATATTTTTTATTTTAGAGAATGATCGTTATAAGTCCTATACTTTGTTGGAATACAAAACCATATTTGAAAAATTATAGATCATCCAATTTATATTTGATCGAATCATTATCTTTGTATGAGCATTCCTAATCCAGTTTCTTTTCAGGCTCCATTTTGGAAAAGAGCTACCTATACTGATGTGTGAAAGCCGACACTGAGTAAGTTGGTACCAGGTAATTAGCAATTATATTGGAGGATACTCTACCAACGTAAAGGGCTACCATCAGTATAAGAGTTATAGCCTCCATTATGGTTACAATTGGAAAAAGGCTAAAAATCGCCAAATATGGGCAATGACCCTAGCTTTAAAAGGCCAAAAAGAAACGCCAAATTGCTTACACTTGCACACACATATGCCTGTTCTAGACTGTGTAAGATGGCTGTAAGACTCATACATATAATGAATTGACTCAAATATGTTTTGTGTATGGTATGCTTTTCGAATTATGGTCTCTTAGTATTTGAAGTATAACTCATTTCTCTAATTTGTGAAAAATATGGTTATCTTGTTTCTTCTGAACAGGACTTGGGATTTACATGGACACATATGGTAAGGCATTTTACACTTTATTTTCGGCAATTTTGTAATAAAAAAAATAATAAAAGTTTGAAAAAGAAAAATCTGTTATCTACCGTGTATTTTAAAAAAAAAAAAAAAAAGGGCTTGGAAAAATTAATTTATGCAATTTAATTGGTTTATCTCAATATATTCTAAAAATATTCAAAAGTTTCCATTTTGAGGTGTGACAGAATTTGTTTTAAAAAAGGGAGATATTTTTTGGCATTTATCACTAAAAATCCGGTTACCCATTTTTGGTTACCCAATCTTGAACTTGCCTCATTTGTGTTTCGAATACTTTATATATTCGGAGTCCCTTGGTTGTTTTTTGATCAGTGTTTTCTTGTTAAATCTCTCTCTTATAACCGAAGTGTTTAGGGTTTCTTTCTGTGTGTGTTTCACTTGTTTTTCTCTTAGCAGTCATGAAGACTCGAGGCCGTGGTTCATCTTCCAAGTCCGTGAAGTCTCAGCAGGAGGCACTTCCTGAATCTGTTCCCACTGCCACTCCTTCGGTCCGAGCATCAATTCCTACTGTCTCTCCTACTCCAGGCCGTCGTTCTAAAACCACAGCAAGAAAGAAGGTTCTTGCTCTGTCGGGTCCTATCAGTTCAACTGTTCTTGGTGCTTCTAGCAAGGGAGTTACGTTCCCAAATTTGGATGCTGAGCAAATTCCTGCCTCGGCGGTTTCACTCGCCTCTCCCGAAGATCAATTAAAAGTCAAACCGGCCTTAGCAACTAGTCAGTCCAAATCAATTTCTACTGAAGATGTGTCTACTTCATCTAATCATGACTCTGAATCCTCACTATCTCCTGATGTGTTGGCACCCAAGGCAAAGGGCAAACGTAAGTCCAAAGGTGTTGGGTCGAAGAAAGGGAAAAAGGCCAAAGTGACTAAATCTAAAGGTACCAGCTCCATCTCTGATTCATCTCCTTTATCTCGTTTTAAATTAAAGGCCAAAATCAATCCTCCCCCATGCACCTCATCGGAGGATGTCTCTCCCGAGACGGAAGACTCTCAGCCTGAGTTGGACCCTTCCTTGACCGAGCCCAATCCTGAAGTTCCTCTTGATAATTTGGCTGAGGAGACTGACTCTGAAGAAGACCCATCTGAAGCATCTCCTGTTGCATCGGACCCAAAAGGCACAACTCCATTGGCATTTCCTGAATTGTCGTCCAAACTTGCTAAGCAAAAAGGTACTCCTGCCCGTACCTCAGGTTCTTTCAAAGCCCACTCTATTACATTCTGTTTTAATGATAATGAGAAGAACATGCAATTCTATGATCATCGCCATTTTATTAGTGAGCGAAATTTTCTTTTTGCTCCTCATCGTGTTTTTGGGGTATTGCTTACTTTAGAAGAAAGAGGTTGGTTGCGATCCTTGTCTGGGTTTGATGGGTTTGTGCCTCGGGTTGTTAAAGAATTTTATGCAAACTTGAATGATGAACTATTAGACCAATCTTCTTTCATGTTCCATAAAGTTTATGTTAGGGGTCATTGGTATAATTTTAGCCCGTCCGAAATTGCTAAGGCTCTCAATCTCGTCCCTGTGGAGATTGATGATTCTCTTGAGTTTGCAAAGGATCAAGTTTTGTCTGAACTGGTTGGTCAGGCTATGGTGTGGGAACCAAGCACCTCTCTTCGTGTCACCGATCTCACTCATTTCTATGGTGCTCTTTTCAAGTTTGCTATGTTTAATTGGATGCCTACCACACATTCCTCCACCATCACTCAAGATATGGCCTTCCTGTTGTTCAAAATTGGTACTGGAGTCGCCATAGATCTTGGAGCTGTTATTTTTGACCAAATCATGTCTCTAAGTGGTGCCAAACGTAAGGGGCAACACTTGATGTTTCCACAGGTCATTTACAAACTTTTGGACTCTCAACGTCCTTTGAAGAAGTCACATGAGACCTTGACTTCTCCTTTGGTTGGTCCCACCTATACTGTCAAAGATGACCATGCTCCGTCCACAGCTCGCAAAGTCAAAGGAATTAATCTGGCCAGTCCTGCATCTGGAAATGTTGTGACTGACACTCCTGCTGTCCCGACTGATCTTGGTGCTGTCCAGACAGGAATTACCAGTCTTTCTGTCCGGTTTTCTCTCATGGAGGAGACTCAGCGCCAAATTCTTGCTTCATTGGCCTCTCTCAATGCATCCAGCTCTCCTGCCCCATGATGATCTCAGTACCTTTGATCTATTTTCCTATTGTTAGTTGTAAAAGAACACTTTCTGTGTCTTTCTTTTGGTTTCATTTCCTTTTCGTTTCTATGTTTCTTTGGCATTTTTTTCAGACAATGAGGGGGAGAGAGTGACTCTATTTTTGGTATTTTGTTCACCTGCTGGTTATTATTGGTTTCTTTCGTTAACTGTGCTTTGGTTATCTTACGCAGGGGGAGTCATTTTTGTTTATTTTGTGACTCTTATGGTTTTAAGCACTTACTTGTGTTTTGCAGGGATCTTTTAAAAAATAGATATTCCTTGTCTATAAAATTGCCAAAGGGGGAGATTGTAAATCCTATAATTGGCATTTTTATAGAAATATCTTTTTTATAAAAAGAGAGAAAATGGTTGATTGAATTGTTTCCTTTTATTATAATTTTCGGAAATATTTTGTTTTTCCTTTCTTATAGTTTTCGGATTTAATTGGAAAATATTTGGTTTTCTTTATTTTAATTTTCGGAATCTCTCTTTCCTTTTGTGTAATGGTTGGTCAATTATATGCTTCCTTATTTAGCATATATTGTCTCTTTTTGGTTATAAAGGAAACAAAGGTTATTGCAAATATTCTGTACTTACCCAAAGTTATTATTGGATTATTTGCTGATGTATTTTCGTGCAGCTCAAGGATTTCAATCAGGAAACTGGTTTTTAATATCATTAATTATTGTTTCCTTTTTGAGCTTGTTTTGATCCGACACAGGTCTGAGCTGTCCCCTCCGATATCGCATCTGTCGGATCAGAATCTTCTAAATAAGGCAACTCTTTGACAATCAAGAATATCTTCTGCGATTCTTGCCTTTATTAGAAGAATTCTTTTTCTGCCTTTGTGAGCACGAAAAAGACTCTATAAATAGGGCTCTAAAGGCAGTGAGAAAGATGAACTCTTTGGTGCATCATTCGTGAGCTTTATTGTAATATTTGAGAGTTCTTATTTATATTCAAGATCATAAGTTTTCAAGTGATCTTGTTGAATTATGTGTGTTTAGTTATAAGTGGTGAGCTTATACCATGTTCATGAGTGAATACACATTGTAATTTGAGCACAGCGTTTGTAGTCTTCGGGAGAAGATCTTTTACAAGCCTTGCGTCGGGAGGATGCAAGCACTCGCTGACCATTGAAGGGAGTTCAAGTGGTTGAGCGTTTCAATCAAAATCAGATTAGTGAAGAGAAGTACAACAAGTTGCGGCAAATCTCAAGAGGGAGTCTTGTTTTGTTTAAGTCAATGTTTTTGTACTTGTGATTCTTTATTAATTGGTTTTATTCTCTGGGCGTGGCCCCAAGGATTAGGTTATCCGAAAGGATTTCTGAACCTTGTAAAAATTCGCTGTGTTCTTTATTGTTTTGCACTGTCTTTTTATTGTGTTCAGTTTCTGTCGTGACAAGTTTGGTTTCTGTCCCGACAGAACTGTAATCTGTGTAAACAGTTAATTACCATTCCGCACTTTAATTAATTTACTTGGTTTAATTAATTTGGTAATTACTAAAAACGGAATTTCACTTGATAACAATAGTAAAGATTCTTCTAATAACTGTCATACTTATCATATTTCTAGTAAAGATTGTGAGATAAATAAGTTAGCTAAATCTCAAAATCTTATACAAGATAAGATCTATTATATTATAAGAATATTAAAAAGAAAATTTATAAAGATTAATAAAACTATTAAACCTAGTCTTAAAGACCAAGAGTTTCAAAATAAAATATTAGATAATATAGACTATATTAAAAAACAAATAACTAATACAAATAATAGAATAGAATTTTTTTTAATAAATATTGAAAAATTTCCTAGTAAGAAAGAAATAAAAGATTTATTAGAATACGTTAACAAACAACCTAAAATAGTAGAAATAGAGACTAAACAATTAATAACAGATCAATATCTCTTATTTAAAAAGGATATAGAAGAATTAAAGACACACGTAGAAAATATTCGTAATATAGTTCTTTCTTAATTCATGCTTTATTTATGTCTTTCAATAACCCTGATTATATCGTTGCAAATAATCTAGTTAAAGATTTTGATGATAATAGAAATAATTTAAAAGGTTTTAGTTCTTCTGCTACATCTGGTCAAGATAAAGCTAGAAACCATCAACTTAATACTATAATTGAATTATTAATAAAATTGCATGAAAAAATAGATAAAATAAGTGAAAGAATAAATAGACAAGAACCACAAAAAAATAATAAAATTGAAACTGACATAGATCAGCTAGTAAAACAGGTTAGTAAATTAAAAATTGAGGAAAACGTGGTAATAAAAAATAAAAAAGTATTTAGTAATAAATTTGAAAGATATGTCGAACAGATCAAGCCAACCAAGCCAAACACAAGTAAATAGTCATTTTGGTACTCTAAGGAATAGTAGATCCTTAAGTAGAAGATTTACTGGCATTTTAGATCGAATAACTAGTAATAATAACCAAGAAATACTGTCTCTAGATGAAGTAGTAGATATTAATGAATCCTATGATAGATTTACACAAGAAACATTAGTATTAAATAACGCCCGACAATTATACTATACTGGAAGATGGCAACCTAATAGAGGCCTTTTTAGTCATCAAAGAGAAATACCAATAATAGTCAATGATAACAACTATCAAAATTTACAAATAATCCCTAACGAAACTATTATAAACCTCATAAAAGAAGACAAATATAAATATATTCATCAAGGTTTGTATATAATAGGAATAAAAGGACTAGTAAGGAAAAAATTAGGAGCAAAAGTTTTATTAATATTATATGATGAAAGTATAGAAGATGATAGAAAAAGTATTATCTCTATGATGGAAGTAGACATGAATAGTAATTACGGATTATTCTTTGTAACCCCAGACTTTATGATGATGATTAAAGACATAGGAAGTATTAAACTAAGAATTCAAAGTAGAGGATACGGAAATATAGACCGTGAAAACCTCATAATATGTACAGGATTTCAAGGAAAATTAATACATAATACTAGCATAAGATTTAATTTAAAAATAGAAAAAGTAATAGAAACCCTTCAAAGTAAAGGAATAAAGATGATAAAACCTCCCGAATATTCTTCACAACTATTAGAAGGAATAGAATGGGACGTAAAATTAAAAGAAAATAAAAAAGAAAATATAAGTGTCCCCACCAATGGAAGTATATATCAAAATAATAATAGACTTAGTATTTCATTTTCAGATTATGGAGAACAAAGTAACAAAGAATTAGAAGACGATGAAAAAGATAATATGGATAAAAATATAGATGAATTTAAAAATCAAATATTAATCATCAGAGAAAAATTTAAAAATGAAAATATTACAGAAGAAAATATTACAGAAGTATCTGATATGTCATATCAAAAAGATTTTATGGAAAATAGTTCAGGAGAAAGTAGTATGACTAATGCAAATAGTAATTTATTTTTAAGACCCCATACTAGAACAATTGAACCATTAAGCGGAGAAAATTTCCCTAGACAACCTGTATATCCTTATAGTTACCAAGGTGAACCTAAGTATAAAAGTAGAGGTCAGAGAGAACCAGGAGATTTAAGTATAAATTGGAATAATAATAAACAATTAAATATAACAAATATTGACCCCCAACTATGGAATTCAGTAATAATGAGTTGGAAAGCAGAAATAATAAGAGAATATATAAAAAATGAGCATAATCACACTGGAGAAGAAATGTATGCTTATTTAGAAAATTATTTAGGAGAAACAGTAAAAGCACATTGGGAAAGGTATAAAGCTCAGTACCCTAATGAAATAAAAGAATTAATTGATTTAGGAAATAATCCTTATAATTTTGTTAATAAAATACATCTTTTAATAACAGGAGAAGATCCTAATAGTGGATTATTAAGTATTCAACAAGATGCTATGAAAAAACTAGAACAAATATATATTAGGGATTGGAAATATATTAAAGTTTACATTAATGATTTTGTAAAATTAGGAAGTACTTCAGGAAACGCTATTAATAGTTAATTAGGAGATAAAATGCTAATAAAATTACCTGGAGCCTTAGGAACAGAAATAGTAAACTCATGGAATAATAACATGGCACACACTAGAAATACGGCCATGGATAGCTTAAGTATAAGAGGAAATTTTATCCTAAAACATTTAGTAGATAAATGTACTTTTATCCAAATACAAAAACAATTAAAAGGAGACAATTTTAGTTTTTGTAGTAATATATTTACTCCACAACAATATGGAATAAAAGATAGAGTATAAACCAAGATATCATAAAAAATATAAAGGGAATAAAAAGTACTACCAATTAAGACGAAGTAACGCTAAAAGACCTTTTCTTCAAAAAGGTAGACATGTAAGAAGATATAATGATAAAAGAGATTATCGAAATAAAATAACATGTTTTTCTTGTGGAGAAATAGGACACGTCTCTACTAGTTGCAGAAAGAAAAATAATAATTTTAGTAGAGAAGCCATGCTAGTAGAACAATTTAATATGGATTTCCTTAATGTTGAAGACGATATGTCTGATACAGAAAGTATTTATAGTATAGAAGAAATAGACCTAGACCAAATTATAGAAGATCAAAATAATAGTTCAGATGAAGAAGAATACCCTGTTAATATAAATCCAGAATATGAAATATTAAATGAATTTATGGATATTGGAGAATGTATACATAACTGAGAAATAAATAAGGGAAGCTTAGGAAGAGCATGTAGTAATTGTAAATTCTACCCCATCTATAATAAAAGAGCAAAATGTAGTAACTGTTTTGAAGAAATGTGCATTAAGTGTATTAATAATTTATATCAAATTAATATAGGAGAAATCAGTCAAGTAAATAAAATTAATAGAAATCTAGTAATAGAAGAAAGAATTAGAACACTTGAAAATAGAGTAGCACTATTAGAAGAAGAGATAATAAATTATCAACATATTAATAATACCATAAATACTCAAGAAGAACAAACTGAACTAATAGATGCTATACCTTTAGTTTGTAATTCTAGTAATCTATACAGTCTAAAAATAAAAGGATTATTCATCCATAAAGATATAAAAATAGAAATAATCTATTTTATTGACACAGGATGTAGTTCCGTAGTAATGGATAGTACACTAATACCTAGAAAATATTGGAAAACATCTAGTACACCAAGAATAGCCCAACAAATGGATACAAATACTTTTGAATATAAATATTATCTTGACACTTGTAAATTTAGATTCTTTACAAATTGTAATGATTATAGCAACGAATATCAATCTGGCCAAGTATGGCTCCGAGACTTAAAAATGAATAATATAGATATTATTATTGGATTAGATTTTCTATTAAAACAAAACGGAGGCATTAATATTACTAAAGACTATGTTAATATCTATAAAATGGCTAGTATTATACCCATTCAATCAGAGTTGCTGCGGAAGCGTGGTGGCTATCCTAGTAATTTAGAAAACACCCAATGTAACTGTAAAATATTAGGATCATGCAAAAATTTAATAGAAGAAAATATAGAAGAAAATGAATTAGTAGATATAATAAAAGAAATAAAACTAGATAGAGAAGTAATAACAGGAAAAGAATTATACGAATTAATATTTAGTAACGATATAGAACATTTAATATATAAACTACAAAAACAAGGAAATATCGGAGACAATATGAAAAATTTAAAACAAAATGATAATCCAATATGTAAATTATTAATAAAAAATCCAGATTATAAAATAACTGGTCAAGCACTAAAATTTAATCCTATAGACATAGAAGATTTTAAAGATCATATTGACGAATTATTAAAAAATAAATTTATTAGGCATAGTGACTCACCACATAGGAGTCCTGCTTTTCTAGTAAGAAACCATAGTGAAATAGTTAGAGGAAAAAGTAGAATGGTAATAAATTATAAAAGATTAAATGATAATACTGAAGACGACTCTTATAATATTCCTGATAAAGATGTTTTAATAAATAAAATACAAGGTTGTAGAGTTTTTAGTAAATTTGACTTAAAATCAGGCTTCTACCAAATAAAGATGGCAGAAGCTAGTATTCCCTGGACAGCATTTGTCTGCCCACAAGGACTATTTGAATGGTTAGTAATGCCAATGGGACTTAAAAATGCCCCAGTAATATTTCAGAGAAGAATGGGTAAAATATTTTATGAATTAAATTATTGTTTAGTATACATTGACGATATTCTAGTATTTAGCAAAGATTATAAGGAACATGAGTATCATTTAAAACAAGTTTTTAAAAAATTTGAACAGTATGGTTTAATCATTAGCAAAAAGAAAATGGAATTAGGAAAAGAATATATAAAATTTCTAGGATCCGAAATAGGAAAAGGAAAAATAATATTACAAGATCATATTAGTAAAAAGATACTAGATTTCCCTGAAAAGTTTGAAGATTTAAAGAGTATTCAGCAATTTCTTGGATTATTAAATTATGCCCGTCCATATATTAAGAATTTATCAAAATTACTAGGGCCATTATATAATAAAACCAAACTTAATGGTCAAAGACACTTCAATATTGAAGATATTAAACTAGTAAAGAAAATCAAAGAAGTAGTAAAAACCTTACAAAAATTATCCCTTCCATTAATAACTGACTATTTAATAATAGAAACAGATGGATGTGATAAGGGATGGGGAGCAGTATTAAAGAAAAAGCCTAGTAAATATTCTAATAAAGATACTGAAGAAATATCAAGATATGCTTCAGGACAGTATAAAGAAAAAAGTATTACTAGTATTGATGCCGAAATAATGGCAATCGAATATTTTTTAGATGCTTTCAATCTTTATTTAATTAATAAAAAAGAATTTACTATTAGAACAGATTGTCAAGCAATAGTAAACTTCTATGAAAAAATGAGGCAAAATAATAAAAAACTAATGACTAATAGATGGACAAAATTCATTAATAATTTTATTATTAAAGGATATAATCCTACTATTGAGCATATTAAAGGAAAAGATAACTATTATGCTGATGTATTATCTCGATTAATTTATAATACAGATGGACCGACAACCATTTCGTCCAAGAATGTATAGGCCTGGAATACACCCCAGAGCCCAAATGGCAAACAAGCAAGCAGTAGACAAGATAATATATGGTCAGCCAATGGAAAAAGGTGAGGCAATATCCTTCGGAGAGTTAGTATTACATTGTTATGGCAATAGTGAAACTAAATATATCCCTCACAAGGCTATTAGTAAAGAACAACAACGTTTATTAGATAATCTTCACCATGCCTATCTATTTAATAATCCTAGATATTTCCAGGCAGTACTAAAATGCCTAGTAGAATATTTCCAAAGTAAGAAAAATTTTGATTATTATTTAGTATTTCGAGGGAAAAAACCAGGATTATATAAGTCTTGGCAATCAGTAGCCGAAACAGTAGACAAATTTAATAATTCCCTTTGGAAAGGGCAAGTAAATTATGAAGAAGCCACTAAAGCTGCTATTATGTATTGGGGTCTCAATTATTATGACGAGACAAAAGATAAGGGGAAAGAAAAAGTAACTGAGTTAAATTGCCCCAATTGTATTTATTATAATAAAACAATAATAGAGAAAGAATTAGTAAATAAAAAATTAAAGGAAGAAAATGAAGCCTGCTGGGACCAAATTACTAGTCTCAAGCTTCAAGTGGATGCCTTCCGACAACAGCTGCAGCAACAGAGCACTCCATCCACCGCCAATCAAGTAACCATGTCCACTAAAGACATACAACTTCTTGTCAATAAAGCTGTCGAAGAAAAAATGGAGGAATGGAACAGTCAATTTGATGGGACCTATGATGAAGACTCCATTGACCGCCTCGGACTTGAAGACCCTACTATGGGAAGCACTACAATTTAAAAGTCTGATTTAAAGATAAGATGCTCTTTTCAGAAAGGCCAAAGGTAGCCGCCCATGTGCTACGCATCTTAACTTTTCAGAAAAAACAAAATCCCATTAATACTTAACAGTATCATCTTATCCTCATTTTAATAAAATAATAGAGGATACCTTTTTATTTCGGTATAAATAAGCTAAGGAGTCTGGCTTGTAGACTCACTTCTTTTCTTTTTAAATCTTATTCTCTAAACTCAGAGAAACCTCTAAGTCTTGAAAACCATCAAACTTAGCCTTCTCTTTTATTGTATGATATTTTATAAGTTTATTAACAAAATGGGTTACCATTGCTGAAAACACCTTGCGATAGTAGAAGGGGAAGGTGAATCTTTTTTCAGAAATTCCAAGTTTTCTCAAAGATCTTCTATCAGGTATTCAAATTATTTCAAAAGGATAAAAGCATTGGTTATTGCATATAATAGGATCTAGGCATTGTTTCATTAAACTTGTTTATGCCATTGATAGGCTTGTTAAAAGTTGTGTTGAAGTTCACCCTAGATATGAATATGCATAGATACGTCACCTTTTATATGAGAAAATAATAAATTTACATGATAAGAAGATTTTTCAAGAAAATTGCAGTTTCAGAGAAAATATTCCATCCACCCTCTACTATCATATGAATATAAAGTTTATTCTCAAAACCCAAGCCTTTTTCATATCTATAAGAACAACTATTTTTTTAATCAATTATAAACTATATATAAGAAGTTATTATAAACTAAAAATACCGGGAATCTATGAACGTACCTAGAGACATAGAAAAATATACAAATAAACTCGGTCAACTCAGTATAGATAGTGATAATATAGATATATTAATAAATGAACTAAAAGAAAGCTTAGATAATCAGTTTGATAATTTATCACAAAATATAGCAAACGCATTTGACGAACATCATATCCAGTTATTAAACGAAGAATATAATATTAGCTATAAATTTATATCTGGTCAAATAACTTTATTAGAAAGTATTAAAAGTGACATTTTCAAAAGTAGAAATCAGACTGTCATAAATATTACTGATTATTAGCATACATCTGATATATACAACGTATTCAACTACTAATACTATAACATAAATAGCCTACTATAATTGACTTATCTAACTATATAATATATATTATTATATACATATTTCACTTATGCGTATTAGACTACTAACAATATAACATAAATAGCCTACTATAATTGACTTATCTAACTATATAATATATATTATTATATATATATTTCACTTATACATATTAAACTACTAACAATATAACATAAATAGCCTACTATAATTGACTTATCTAACTATATAATATACAATATTATAAACTAAAAATACAATATTAGTAAACTCATGGAGCCTTAGGAGTGTCTTCCATTATCTTCAATAATAAGGATATACAGGTTGTCTAGGGAAATTTCCTCCGCTTAATGGTTCAATTGTTCTAGTATGGGGTCTTAAAAATAAATTACTATTTGCAATAGTCATACTACTTTCTCCTGAACTATTTTCCATAAAATCTTTTTGATATGACATATCAGATACTTCTGTAATATTTTCTTCTGTAATATTTTCATTTTTAAATTTTTCTCTGATGATTAATATTTGATTTTTAAATTCATCTATATTTTTATCCATATTATCTTTTTCATCGTCTTCTAATTCTTTGTTACTTTGTTCTCCATAATCTGAAAATGAAATACTAAGTCTATTATTATTTTGATATATACTTCCATTGGTGGGGACACTTATATTTTCTTTTTTATTTTCTTTTAATTTTACGTCCCATTCTATTCCTTCTAATAGTTGTGAAGAATATTCGGGAGGTTTTATCATCTTTATTCCTTTACTTTGAAGGGTTTCTATTACTTTTTCTATTTTTAAATTAAATCTTATGCTAGTATTATGTATTAATTTTCCTTGAAATCCTGTACATATTATGAGGTTTTCACGGTCTATATTTCCGTATCCTCTACTTTGAATTCTTAGTTTAATACTTCCTATGTCTTTAATCATCATCATAAAGTCTGGGGTTACAAAGAATAATCCGTAATTACTATTCATGTCTACTTCCATCATAGAGATAATACTTTTTCTATCATCTTCTATACTTTCATCATATAATATTAATAAAACTTTTGCTCCTAATTTTTTCCTTACTAGTCCTTTTATTCCTATTATATACAAACCTTGATGAATATATTTATATTTGTCTTCTTTTATGAGGTTTATAATAGTTTCGTTAGGGATTATTTGTAAATTTTGATAGTTGTTATCATTGACTATTATTGGTATTTCTCTTTGATGACTAAAAAGGCCTCTATTAGGTTGCCATCTTCCAGTATAGTATAATTGTCGGGCGTTATTTAATACTAATGTTTCTTGTGTAAATCTATCATAGGATTCATTAATATCTACTACTTCATCTAGAGACAGTATTTCTTGGTTATTATTACTAGTTATTCGATCTAAAATGCCAGTAAATCTTCTACTTAAGGATCTACTATTCCTTAGAGTACCAAAATGACTATTTACTTGTGTTTGGCTTGGTTGGCTTGATCTGTTCGACATATCTTTCAAATTTATTACTAAATACTTTTTTATTTTTTATTACCACGTTTTCCTCAATTTTTAATTTACTAACCTGTTTTACTAGCTGATCTATGTCAGTTTCAATTTTATTATTTTTTTGTGGTTCTTGTCTATTTATTCTTTCACTTATTTTATCTATTTTTTCATGCAATTTTATTAATAATTCAATTATAGTATTAAGTTGATGGTTTCTAGCTTTATCTTGACCAGATGTAGCAGAAGAACTAAAACCTTTTAAATTATTTCTATTATCATCAAAATCTTTAACTAGATTATTTGCAACGATATAATCAGGGTTATTGAAAGACATAAATAAAGCATGAATTAAGAAAGAACTATATTACGAATATTTTCTACGTGTGTCTTTAATTCTTCTATATCCTTTTTAAATAAGAGATATTGATCTGTTATTAATTGTTTAGTCTCTATTTCTACTATTTTAGGTTGTTTGTTAACGTATTCTAATAAATCTTTTATTTCTTTCTTACTAGGAAATTTTTCAATATTTATTAAAAAAAATTCTATTCTATTATTTGTATTAGTTATTTGTTTTTTAATATAGTCTATATTATCTAATATTTTATTTTGAAACTCTTGGTCTTTAAGACTAGGTTTAATAGTTTTATTAATCTTTATAAATTTTCTTTTTAATATTCTTATAATATAATAGATCTTATCTTGTATAAGATTTTGAGATTTAGCTAACTTATTTATCTCACAATCTTTACTAGAAATATGATAAGTATGACAGTTATTAGAAGAATCTTTACTATTGTTATCAAGTGAAATTCCGTTTTTAGTAATTACCAAATTAATTAAACCAAGTAAATTAATTAAAGTGCGGAATGGTAATTAACTGTTTACACAGATTACAGTTCTGTCGGGACAGAAACCAAACTTGTCACGACAGAAACTGAACACAATAAAAAGACAGTGCAAAACAATAAAGAACACAGCGAATTTTTACAAGGTTCAGAAATCCTTTCGGATAACCTAATCCTTGGGGCCACGCCCAGAGAATAAAACCAATTAATAAAGAATCACAAGTACAAAAACATTGACTTAAACAAAACAAGACTCCCTCTTGAGATTTGCCGCAACTTGTTGTACTTCTCTTCACTAATCTGATTTTGATTGAAACGCTCAACCACTTGAACTCCCTTCAATGGTCAGCGAGTGCTTGCATCCTCCCGACGCAAGGCTTGTAAAAGATCTTCTCCCGAAGACTACAAACGCTGTGCTCAAATTACAATGTGTATTCACTCATGAACATGGTATAAGCTCACCACTTATAACTAAACACACATAATTCAACAAGATCACTTGAAAACTTATGATCTTGAATATAAATAAGAACTCTCAAATATTACAATAAAGCTCACGAATGATGCACCAAAGAGTTCATCTTTCTCACTGCCTTTAGAGCCCTATTTATAGAGTCTTTTTCGTGCTCACAAAGGCAGAAAAAGAATTCTTCTAATAAAGGCAAGAATCGCAGAAGATATTCTTGATTGTCAAAGAGTTGCCTTATTTAGAAGATTCTGATCCGACAGATGCGATATCGGAGGGGACAGCTCAGACCTGTGTCGGATCAAAACAAGCTCAAAAAGGAAACAATAATTAATGATATTAAAAACCAGTTTCCTGATTGAAATCCTTGAGCTGCACGAAAATACATCAGCAAATAATCCAATAATAACTTTGGGTAAGTACAGAATATTTGCAATAACCTTTGTTTCCTTTATAACCAAAAAGAGACAATATATGCTAAATAAGGAAGCATATAATTGACCAACCATTACACAAAAGGAAAGAGAGATTCCGAAAATTAAAATAAAGAAAACCAAATATTTTCCAATTAAATCCGAAAACTATAAGAAAGGAAAAACAAAATATTTCCGAAAATTATAATAAAAGGAAACAATTCAATCAACCATTTTCTCTCTTTTTATAAAAAAGATATTTCTATAAAAATGCCAATTATAGGATTTACAATATCCCCCTTTGGCAATTTTATAGACAAGGAATATCTATTTTTTAAAAGATCCCTGCAAAACACAAGTAAGTGCTTAAAACCATAAGAGTCACAAAATAAACAAAAATGACTCCCCCTGCGTAAGATAACCAAAGCACAGTTAACGAAAGAAACCAATAATAACCAGCAGGTGAACAAAATACCAAAAATAGAGTCACTCTCTCCCCCTCATTGTCTGAAAAAAATGCCAAAGAAACATAGAAACGAAAAGGAAATGAAACCAAAAGAAAGACACAGAAAGTGTTCTTTTACAACTAACAATAGGAAAATAGATCAAAGGTACTGAGATCATCATGGGGCAGGAGAGCTGGATGCATTGAGAGAGGCCAATGAAGCAAGAATTTGGCGCTGAGTCTCCTCCATGAGAGAAAACCGGACAGAAAGACTGGTAATTCCTGTCTGGACAGCACCAAGATCAGTCGGGACAGCAGGAGTGTCAGTCACAACATTTCCAGATGCAGGACTGGCCAGATTAATTCCTTTGACTTTGCGAGCTGTGGACGGAGCATGGTCATCTTTGACAGTATAGGTGGGACCAACCAAAGGAGAAGTCAAGGTCTCATGTGACTTCTTCAAAGGACGTTGAGAGTCCAAAAGTTTGTAAATGACCTGTGGAAACATCAAGTGTTGCCCCTTACGTTTGGCACCACTTAGAGACATGATTTGGTCAAAAATAACAGCTCCAAGATCTATGGCGACTCCAGTACCAATTTTGAACAACAGGAAGGCCATATCTTGAGTGATGGTGGAGGAATGTGTGGTAGGCATCCAATTAAACATAGCAAACTTGAAAAGAGCACCATAGAAATGAGTGAGATCGGTGACACGAAGAGAGGTGCTTGGTTCCCACACCATAGCCTGACCAACCAGTTCAGACAAAACTTGATCCTTTGCAAACTCAAGAGAATCATCAATCTCCACAGGGACGAGATTGAGAGCCTTAGCAATTTCGGACGGGCTAAAATTATACCAATGACCCCTAACATAAACTTTATGGAACATGAAAGAAGATTGGTCTAATAGTTCATCATTCAAGTTTGCATAAAATTCTTTAACAACCCGAGGCACAAACCCATCAAACCCAGACAAGGATCGCAACCAACCTCTTTCTTCTAAAGTAAGCAATACCCCAAAAACACGATGAGGAGCAAAAAGAAAATTTCGCTCACTAATAAAATGGCGATGATCATAGAATTGCATGTTCTTCTCATTATCATTAAAACAGAATGTAATAGAGTGGGCTTTGAAAGAACCTGAGGTACGGGCAGGAGTACCTTTTTGCTTAGCAAGTTTGGACGACAATTCAGGAAATGCCAATGGAGTTGTGCCTTTTGGGTCCGATGCAACAGGAGATGCTTCAGATGGGTCTTCTTCAGAGTCAGTCTCCTCAGCCAAATTATCAAGAGGAACTTCAGGATTGGGCTCGGTCAAGGAAGGGTCCAACTCAGGCTGAGAGTCTTCCGTCTCGGGAGAGACATCCTCCGATGAGGTGCATGGGGGAGGATTGATTTTGGCCTTTAATTTAAAACGAGATAAAGGAGATGAATCAGAGATGGAGTTGGTACCTTTAGATTTAGTCACTTTGGCCTTTTTCCCTTTCTTCGACCCAACACCTTTGGACTTACGTTTGCCCTTTGCCTTGGGTGCCAACACATCAGGAGATAGTGAGGATTCAGAGTCATGATTAGATGAAGTAGACACATCTTCAGTAGAAATTGATTTGGACTGACTAGTTGCTAAGGCCGGTTTGACTTTTAATTGATCTTCGGGAGAGGCGAGTGAAACCGCCGAGGCAGGAATTTGCTCAGCATCCAAATTTGGGAACGTAACTCCCTTGCTAGAAGCACCAAGAACAGTTGAACTGATAGGACCCGACAGAGCAAGAACCTTCTTTCTTGCTGTGGTTTTAGAACGACGGCCTGGAGTAGGAGAGACAGTAGGAATTGATGCTCGGACCGAAGGAGTGGCAGTGGGAACAGATTCAGGAAGTGCCTCCTGCTGAGACTTCACGGACTTGGAAGATGAACCACGGCCTCGAGTCTTCATGACTGCTAAGAGAAAAACAAGTGAAACACACACAGAAAGAAACCCTAAACACTTCGGTTATAAGAGAGAGATTTAACAAGAAAACACTGATCAAAAAACAACCAAGGGACTCCGAATATATAAAGTATTCGAAACACAAATGAGGCAAGTTCAAGATTGGGTAACCAAAAATGGGTAACCGGATTTTTAGTGATAAATGCCAAAAAATATCTCCCTTTTTTAAAACAAATTCTGTCACACCTCAAAATGGAAACTTTTGAATATTTTTAGAATATATTGAGATAAACCAATTAAATTGCATAAATTAATTTTTCCAAGCCCTTTTTTTTTTTTTTTTTAAAATACACGGTAGATAACAGATTTTTCTTTTTCAAACTTTTATTATTTTTTTTATTACAAAATTGCCGAAAATAAAGTGTAAAATGCCTTACCATATGTGTCCATGTAAATCCCAAGTCCTGTTCAGAAGAAACAAGATAACCATATTTTTCACAAATTAGAGAAATGAGTTATACTTCAAATACTAAGAGACCATAATTCGAAAAGCATACCATACACAAAACATATTTGAGTCAATTCATTATATGTATGAGTCTTACAGCCATCTTACACAGTCTAGAACAGGCATATGTGTGTGCAAGTGTAAGCAATTTGGCGTTTCTTTTTGGCCTTTTAAAGCTAGGGTCATTGCCCATATTTGGCGATTTTTAGCCTTTTTCCAATTGTAACCATAATGGAGGCTATAACTCTTATACTGATGGTAGCCCTTTACGCTGGTAGAGTATCCTCCAATATAATTGCTAATTACCTGGTACCAACTTACTCAGTGTCGGCTTTCACACATCAGTATAGGTAGCTCTTTTCCAAAATGGAGCCTGAAAAGAAACTGGATTAGGAATGCTCATACAAAGATAATGATTCGATCAAATATAAATTGGATGATCTATAATTTTTCAAATATGGTTTTGTATTCCAACAAAGTATAGGACTTATAACGATCATTCTCTAAAATAAAAAATATGCTCATCAAATTTCTTCCAATCAGGACAAGAGATTTACAAAAACACATATGCAAGGCAAGATAATCAATTTATTGGCAATTTCAAATAAAACAAACCCCCAAGGACTTCCTGAGGGAATCAAATCTGACCGTGTCTAAGGCTTTAGTAAAGATATCTGCAATTTGTTTGTTAGTCTCAACATATTCTAAAATCAATGTTTTGTTTTCAACAAGTTCCCTAATAAAATGATGACGAATGTCAATATGTTTGGTGCGAGAGTGTTGAACAGGATTTTTGGAGATATTAATAGCACTTGTATTATCACAAAAAATGGTTAACGTTTTAACATCAAACCCATAGTCTGCCAACATTTGTTTCATCCACAAAAGTTGAGTACAACAGCTTCCAGCAGCAATGTACTCAGCTTCGGCTGTTGACAAGGAGATGGAGTTTTGTTTTTTACTATGCCAGGAGACCAAATTGTTTCCTAAGTAAAAACAACCACCACTTGTGCTTTTTCGATCATCAGTGTTTCCTGCCCAATCTGCATCACTATAACACACAAGGTTAGAATTTGTTTCTTTGGAGTACCAAATGCCTAAATCAAGAGTATTATTGATGTAACGAATAATTCTTTTTACAGCAGTCACATGAGACTCCATGGGGTTCCCTTGGAAACGAGCACACACTCCAACACTGTAACTTATGTCAGGGCGACTTGCAGTTAAGTAAAGGAGACTCCCAATCATACTCCTGTAAAGAGTTGGATCAACTTTCTTCCCATTTTCATCTTTAGACAATTTGACCGTGGTACCCATGGGAGTTTTAGCAGGTTTAGATGCATCGAGTCCAAATCTTTTCACAAGACTTCTTGCATACTTGCTTTGTGAAATGAAAATTCCTTCATCAGACTGCTTCACTTGAAGTCCTAGGAAGAAATTGAGTTCTCCTACCATGCTCATCTCGAACTCTTCCTGCATTTGTTTCACAAATTCCTGCACTAGAGAATCATTAGTAGAACCAAACACTATATCATCAACATAGATTTGAGCTATCATAATATTTTCATCAACATTTTTGATAAACAGTGTTTTGTCTACTCCCCCTCTCTTGTATCCCTTTGAGACCAAAAACTGAGTTAGTCTCTCATACCAAGCCCGTGGAGCTTGTTTCAGCCCATACAAAGCTTTTTGCAATTTAAAAACATGATTAGGATTGTAAGGATCCTCAAACCCTTTGGGCTGTTCCACATAAGCTTCCTCATTCAAAAGACCATTTAGAAATGCGGATTTTACATCCATTTGGAACAATTTAAAACCAAGAACACAAGAAATAGCTAGTAATAATCTTATGGATTCAAGTCTTGCAACAGGGGCAAATGTCTCATCAAAATCAATTCCTTCAACTTGAGTATACCCCTGTGCAACTAATCTAGCTTTATTTCTTATTATGGTCCCAAATTCATCAGTTTTGTTTTTAAATATCCACTTTGTACCTATAACATTGGTATGACTCGGTCTAGGGACAAGAATCCATACCTCATTCCTTATGAATTGATCTAACTCTTCTTGCATAGCATTGATCCATGATTCATCATTTAAGGCCTCCTTCACATTTTTAGGTTCCAAAGTGGAGGTAAAACAAACAAATTGAACCAAATTTACATACCTCTTTCGAGTGACCATACTCTCCTCAAGATTTCCCATAATAAGGTCAGAAGGGTGATTCTTTTTTACTCTGGTTGATGGTTCTTTTTGAATGGAGTCAGAGGAAGTAACTGGATTTTCCTTCTCTGTTTGCCCAGTTGTTGTTTCGACAGACTTGTCATTTGATACGTCAGCAGTGGCAGTTGTCCCCTCCGAAAGCTGTGCTGTTGGATCCGCCACACCTATGAACCTGTCAATTTCCTCCTCATGGGAGTACTCAGAAAAATCTTTAAAATCATCTACAACCACATTAGCTGATTCCATAATAGTTTGGGTTCTCATATTATAGACACGATACGCCCTACTATTAGTGGAATAACCAAGAAAAACTCCCATATCACTCTTAGCATCAAATTTGCCTAGATTCTCACGATCTCTAAGAATATAGCATAGACACCCAAAAACATGAAAGTAGTTAACATTGGGTTTTCTACCTTTCCAGATTTCATAAGGACTTTTGTTTGTACCTGGGCGCAGAAAAACACGATTAATTGTGTAACAAGCTGTATTAATAGCTTCTGCCCACAATTTCTTTGTGAGTTTTTTGCTGTTAAGCATAACTCTGGCCATTTCCTGCAAGGTACGATTCTTCCGTTCCACTACCCCATTTTGTTCAGGGGTTTTGGGAGCAGAAAATTCATGCAAAATTCCAAATGCTTTACAATAATCATCATAAACAGAATTTTCGAACTCCTTACCATGATCACTCCTTATTCGAACAATTTTTCCAATGTTACAATTTTTTTCAACTCTCAATCTTGTACATAGAGTTTGAAAGGCTTCAAAAGTATCTGATTTCTCTCTTAAAAAATCTACCCAAGTAAATCTAGAAAAATCATCCACACAAACAAAAATGTATCTCTTGCCATTAATACTTTCAACTTGAATAGGACCCATGAGATCCATATGCAATAATTCTAACACATTTGAAGTATTAACATCAGACAATGCTTTATGGGAAATTTTTAACTGTTTTCCCAATTGGCATGATTCACACTTACCAAGTGATTCTTTACCCAACTTGGGTATACCACGGATGAGACCTGCATTAGCAATCTTTTTCAGGTTTTTGAAATTTATATGACCAAGTTTTTCATGCCACAAGTCAGTAGTATTAACGCTTGATGAAGATGCATGACATGTGAATTTTTGAGTGAGAGTGTAGCAATTATCCAAAGAACGAGAGCCTTTGAGAATAATATCACCATTTTGATTTAAAACATTACACTCATCATGTGAAAAATTAACACAAAAACCTTGGTCACAAATTTGACTTATGCTAATTAAGTTGGCTTTCAGCCCATCAACAAGAAGCACATTTTTCAGTTTCGGTAACCCTTCAATGTTTAGAGTACCTTTACCCAGAATATTTCCTGTCATTCCATCCCCAAAAGTTACTACTCCACACTTCAAGGATTTGAAGTTGGTAAGTATGTTGGCATTACCTGTCATATGTCTCGAACAACCGCTATCAAAGTACCATGAACTAGATGCATGCATTTTGTGACAGGTAAAAGTAGCCAAGCAAACAGAGTTAACTTTCTTGACCCATACTGTTTTTGATTTTGAATTTCTTTTGGTCAAGAATTGATTCATACCACCAAAGTGTTTTTCAAAATTATTTTTGAACAAGTTTAACAGAGAAAAACACTTAGGTCTTATGTGACCTTTCATCCCACAAAAATGACAAACTGGAACAAAATGTTCAATGTTTCTTTTTGGAGAAATTTTCTTCAGTTGAAGATCTGTTGCAACAGATGACAACTCTGTCCTCTCAGCATCGTGACTTGATCCTGCAACACGGTTAGTTGACCCAACAGACGGATAATTCATAGATTTTACAAAAACCGTTTTTCTTGAGGACTCAGATCCATTAGATCCTAATCCACTGTAGTCACCAACCTTTTTTCCTACAGAAAGAATATCATCCAAAATTCCAGATCTAGGATTAAGCATTTTGACACCTTTTTGCAAAAACTCAATTTCTTTATTCAAAGAAACAATTTCATCATTTTTGGAGGCAATAATCATCTCAAGATTTTCAATTTTTTTAACAAAATTTTTATTATTGCCAGCCATTATACGATTCTCAGAACAAACTTTCAGCCATTGATCATACATTATTTTATAAGACTCTTGAAATGACTCCTCATCTAAATCAGAATCATTAGAATCACTATCTGAATTCTCATTGTTCTGAACAGAATTATTAAGGCATAATGCATCCTTGTAATTGAAAACAATACCTTTGTGAACAGAGGTTAAGGCAACACTATTTTCCTCCTCATCACTCTGTTCAGAGTCTTGATCACTCCATGTGGCTGTCATGACTTTCTTTTTCTTTAAGGTATTTGCACACTCAGATTGAATATGTCCAAATCCTTCACATTCCCTGCACTGAATACCCTTTTTATTAGTCTCAAAGGGTTTAGAAAAATTACCTTTTGGGTTTTTGGATATGGCCTTTTTGTTTCCCAATTTCTTTATGTATTTTTGGAAATTTTTTGTCAACAGAGCCATCTCATCATCCTCATCATCCGAACTTTCCTTCTTTTCTTTAGAGGATTTCAAGGCAATTGATTTTTCCTTGATTTCCTCTGTCTTACCTTTTTGTCTAATTTTTTGGTTTAGCTCAAAAGTTCGAAGTGAACCCATCAGTTCCTCTACTTTCATTTTGTCAAGATCTTTTGCTTCTTCAATTGCAGTTAGCTTTGTCTGAAACCTGTCAGGGAGAACTCTAACAATTTTTCGAACCAAAACATTTTCTTCAAGTTTTTCACCAAGAGCAAAAAATTCGTTAGCAATATCTGACAATTTCTCATAAAATTCAGTGAGGGTTTCATTTTCAAATTTTCAAATTTTGTTGTGAGCATTACAAGCCTAGAACGCTTGACATCAGCAGTTCCTTCAAATTGAGTTTGAAGAATTTGCCAAGCATCTTTGGCCGAAACACATGAAGAAATCAATTTAATGTAACCTTCACCAACACCATTAAAAATGGCATGTAATGCTTTATTGTTGTAACTGGACAGTTTATCTTCAGCATCAGTCCATTCAAGTTCAGATTTTACCTTAGTTATATCATCGCTTTCTGCTGGAGGAGTCCAACCACTTAAAACAGCTCTCCAAGCCTTTTCATCTTGAGATTTAATAAAGGCTCTCATTCGAACTTTCCAATATGGATAGTTTGAATCGTTGAGTAAAGGGGGGCGAGTTATGGAACCTCCTTCTGTGAAAAAAGACATTGCAAGAACAAGAACAACAAACGGAATAAACCAAGATCACACTCAGATATGAGTGACCCGCTCTGATACCAATTGAAATTCCGTTTTTAGTAATTACCAAATTAATTAAACCAAGTAAATTAATTAAAGTGCGGAATGGTAATTAACTGTTTACACAGATTACAGTTCTGTCGGAACAGAAACCAAACTTGTCACGACAGAAACTGAACACAATAAAAAGACAGTGCAAAACAATAAAGAACACAGCGAATTTTTACAAGGTTCAGAAATCCTTTCGGATAACCTAATCCTTGGGGCCACGCCCAGAGAATAAAACCAATTAATAAAGAATCACAAGTACAAAAACATTGACTTAAACAAAACAAGACTCCCTCTTGAGATTTGCCGCAACTTGTTGTACTTCTCTTCACTAATCTGATTTTGATTGAAACGCTCAACCACTTGAACTCCCTTCAATGGTCAGCGAGTGCTTGCATCCTCCCGACGCAAGGCTTGTAAAAGATCTTCTCCCGAAGACTACAAACGCTGTGCTCAAATTACAATGTGTATTCACTCATGAACATGGTATAAGCTCACCACTTATAACTAAACACACATAATTCAACAAGATCACTTGAAAACTTATGATCTTGAATATAAATAAGAACTCTCAAATATTACAATAAAGCTCACGAATGATGCACCAAAGAGTTCATCTTTCTCACTGCCTTTAGAGCCCTATTTATAGAGTCTTTTTCGTGCTCACAAAGGCAGAAAAAGAATTCTTCTAATAAAGGCAAGAATCGCAGAAGATATTCTTGATTGTCAAAGAGTTGCCTTATTTAGAAGATTCTGATCCGACAGATGCGATATCGGAGGGGACAGCTCAGACCTGTGTCGGATCAAAACAAGCTCAAAAAGGAAACAATAATTAATGATATTAAAAACCAGTTTCCTGATTGAAATCCTTGAGCTGCACGAAAATACATCAGCAAATAATCCAATAATAACTTTGGGTAAGTACAGAATATTTGCAATAACCTTTGTTTCCTTTATAACCAAAAAGAGACAATATATGCTAAATAAGGAAGCATATAATTAACCAACCATTACACAAAAGGAAAGAGAGATTCCGAAAATTAAAATAAAGAAAACCAAATATTTTCCAATTAAATCCGAAAACTATAAGAAAGGAAAAACAAAATATTTCCGAAAATTATAATAAAAGGAAACAATTCAATCAACCATTTTCTCTCTTTTTATAAAAAAGATATTTCTATAAAAATGCCAATTATAGGATTTACATCAAGTAAGCAATATTTTTTAATTATATTGTTTGTGTCTGTTTTCATAAATTAATTTTATATTATTAAAAATTAATAAAAACAGGACTTCTTTTCTTTTTAAAAATTGTAAGCTTGAAAATTGTAATATCGCTCTAACACTTTAATATATAAATGAAAGATGGTTTCAGAGTATTCTATATATATATATAACAGTGAAGTATATATATATATATAATTATAATGTTAGAAATGTCAAATATAGTAGGTCTACAATAAATGTTATGTTATAATGTTAGAAGATTAATACATATATGTATATAATAGTATATATTATATAATTAGATATGTCAAATATAGTAGACTGGTGATAAATGTTATGTTATAGTGTTAGAAGATTAATACGTATAAGTGAAATATGTGTATAATAATATATATTATATAGTTAGATAAGTCAATTATAGTAGGCTATTTATGTTATATTGTTAGTAGTTTAATATGTATAAGTGAAATATATATATAATAATATATATTATATAGTTAGATAAGTCAATTATAGTAGGCTATTTATGTTATATTGTTAGTAGTCTAATACGCATAAGTGAAATATGTATATAATAATATATATTATATAGTTAGATAAGTCAATTATAGTAGGCTATTTATGTTATAGTGTTAGTAGTTGAATACGTTGTATATATCAGATGTATGCTAATAATCAGTAATATTTATGACAGTCTGATTTCTACTTTTGAAAATGTCACTTTTAATACTTTCTAATAAAGTTATTTGACCAGATATAAATTTATAGCTAATATTATATTCTTCGTTTAATAACTGGATATGATGTTCGTCAAATGCGTTTGCTATATTTTGTGATAAATTATCAAACTGATTATCTAAGCTTTCTTTTAGTTCATTTATTAATATATCTATATTATCAAACAAGCTTACAAAAATGATCAGTAATATTTATGTTATAATTTCTAACTATATAATTATTGTAGACCTACTATATTTGACATTTCTAACTATATAATTATATATATATACATCTTTATTGATGAATTATTTGTGATTTTAGTTAAAAAAAAACTTTGATCAAAATCGGGTTTAGGAGTCTATTTAAACTATTTTAGAAAACACAGGGTCCAAAAAGTAATTTGTCAAAACACAGGATCCAAACAGGTAATGAGGCAAAATACAGAGTCTAAAAAGGCATAAACCCTAACAAATATCTAGTTTTATAACATGTGAATTTATATTAATATAATTATTTAATATCTAGTTTTGTATTAAATATTATTATAATAATATTATTTTATAATATTTGAATTTATATTAATATAATTACTTAATAATTATTCTAGCACAATTTTATAAAAATTAAGATTATATATTATATGTTATAAATTATTATAATAATAATATTTTATAACATTTGAATTTATATGGATATAATTAATAAATATCTAATTTAGTATTAAATATTATTATAATGATGATATTTTATAATATTTAAATTTATATTAATATAATTAAAAACATCTAATGATATTTTATAATATTTGAATTTATATTAATATAATAAATAAAATTTTATTTTTATTTGGTTTTAAAAGTATATTCCATTAAATATTTAGAATATTTTATTAAAGTTAACACAACAAACCGTTAAAACCAAAAAATTTTGTTATTTACACATTTTTTATATTGAAGAGACATGTGTGTTAGGTAATATTACTCCATAGACATACCTATTTTATGCACTTTTTAATATATTTTTTTCTAATATAATATTTTATACTTACATAGCACACCCCTAATTTTACTTACCTGTTTAACATAATTATATAAGTCCGTGTAACATCTTGTCTTAGGAACCTAAATTCACATGTATTATGATGGCTTCTACAAGATAGCTTCGATCTACCTTACAACCTAATCAACAGCTGAGGCTTCCATTTGTATCTTCACCTGATCCAACAATAACTATATATGGAGTACTTTGTTTGCCTATAAAAGGGACGCATTTCCTCTCCATTCATTCCGAGCATATGTGCTTGAGAATTAGACTCCTCCTCTCACTCTAAGAGATAGTTCAACTCGAAGACAATTCTAGTAGTAAATGCTCTTTTTAGTCTCACCCCTAATTAAGACCATAGCCAAAGTAAGTACTATATCCTCTGGTGCACCCGTAATACTAACCTAGCAAAACCAATTAATATGTTCAGCACGTACACTATATAAATATCTCTATGATTAAAATATCACAAATATAGACTTTAATCACATCAATGATTGAAACAACCTTAATTATTATAGCCTAATCTCTATGATTAATATGATTGTCAATATTAATCTAATGCTGTTAGGGAAATGCTTTTGCCTTATGTTTGTCAATATTATAGCCTAAGCCTAAACCAACCCTAATTATTAAAAGCATTGCAAATCAATGCCTAAAGAATATTGGGATTTAATCTAATGCTGTTAGGGAAATGCTTTTGCCTTATGTTAACTCCCACGTTAATTAAACTCAAGAGGCGAAAACTTTCTTCAGTTAAGAAAGATATAATATTGACAAAAGTCTCTAGTTAATTAATAGAGTATAGTTAAATATATTTATATATTTATATACTATATATAAATATTGTACATTTGTTTGGTTTTATTTATAGAATTTATAAATTATTTTTATTAAATTTGTATTATTTTCATATAAATTTCAAATAAATAAACAATATTATATATAAAAAAAATATGAAATAGACATATTAAATGAAAAATTAAACCAAAATATTGTTTATGATTTTTTTTAAATATATATATATATAATATGATAGTTTTTTAAACATAAATGATAATTTATGTATAATATATTATTATTGCAATGATATTTTATAATATTTAAATTTATATTAATATAAGTATTAAATATCTAGTTTTATAGTAAATATTATAATAATAATGATATTCTATAACGTTTAAATTTATATTAATATAATTATTAAATATCTAGTTTGTATTATATATTTGTACGCCCTGATTTTCCAACGGGCTATTAGCGAGCTGAGATACGGTCTAAATCATATCAGCCACGTGGATCCCCCATGACCGGAGCTGTTGTCGTCACGTCCTACCTCGTCAGCTCGGGGTATCCAAATGTTCGCCAAGATTACTTAAGGACTGAGTCTGGACTCTGAAGGCCACAGGTCGAGGGAAGCATCCAGCTCGTGGTACGAGCTAGAGTTGGAGGTTGTGACCTTTTATAAAGTCAACCACGCAAGATAAACATGCATATATCAGACATCACGTGTCTGATATATCCCTGACTTCTCGGACACGCAGCATGAACGTTGGGTCGTGCAGCCCATTATCCCCCTTACCTATTGATTAGACCACACTTCATGTATCAGGTTTTAGGAATTAATCATGAATGTCACAGAAGTGACATGATAGGTAAGAAGGTCACGGGATGACCTTCTTACGAACTCCCAGGTGCCCTCTCCTATAAATATGGAGACCCTGGGAGTTGCAAAGGGTTGGATTCCATTGTGTAAGGAAATACCATGTAAAAGAATATCAAGCATATAGCAATAATATTGGCTGGTGGAGTAGAAGGATTTTAACCTTCGAACCACCTAAAAAACGTAATTGTGTCACTAGTCCAGTTACAAAGATCATTCATCTATTTCGGTAACATTAATCCCTTCCTCTTACTTTCTTAATTATCTGTTGGCGAAGAACCGCGTCAACAATATTATTATAATAATTATATTTTATAATATTTAAATTTATATTAATATAATTATTATATATGTAATTTTATATTAAATATTATTATTATAATAATATTTTATAATATTTGAATTTATATTAATATAATTAGTAAATATTTATTTTTAATTAGTTTCAAAGGTATATTCCATTAAATAATTAGAATATTCCGTTAAAGTTAACAAAACAAACCGTTAAAATCAAGAATTTTCATTTTCTACCTTAAGATATATATATATAAATATATATATATACTAGATACAAGCAACGTGCAATATGCACGTTTGCTTAGTTTTATTTATAGAATTTATTAATTATTTTTATTAAATTTATATTAATGTTATATAAATTTCAAATAAATATCATATTTTAATTAAATAATTTATTTATTTTTGTTTAAGTTTATGTTTGTTCTAGTTTTTGAATTTGGGAGTGACAATTATATATTATATGTTTAATGTAACATTAAATATTATACATGTATTTTAAATTTAAGTTTCTTGCTAGTTTTTAAAAAAAAAATCAATTTGTTACTAATTGACAGTAGATTATATTATATATTTAATATGATATTATTCTAATAAGTGAGTTTAAGTTTAATTAAATTTATTTAAGTTATAAAATAATTTTCTTATTTTTAAATAATTATCATTGTAAAATATCTCAAAAATATCATATTTTAATTTGTTTAATTATTTATTATTTTTAAATAATTATCATTGTAAAACATCTAAAAAATATATCATATTTTTATTTGTTTAATTCTTTATTATTTTTAAAAATGATCATTGTAAAATATCTCAAAAATATTATATTTTAATTATTTATTTTATTTTATTTAAATTTAAGTATTTACAAACTAACGTTAAATATAAGAATATTCTGTTAAATATAATAATATTACGTTAAATTTAATATTAAAAAAAATAAAAACTATTAAAACCAAAAATTTCTCTTATCTACACACTTAGAATAAATATATACTCACAAATTAATATTAATCTATACGAGAGAATAATATATTATTTGAAACATGGTATACAGTTGGAGGAACAGGGTGTGTCCTATAGCTCTTCTGAATTTATTTATAACTCAATCATCTCATGGAAAGTTCATAAAAGCAAACTCCATTGATCATAATCTTATTATTATTGGATGTATACAATATTAAGAATAAATATATGGCTGATCATTGACATCAAATAATGGAAAATACATTACTAATATTGTTTCAAATTATAAATTTATATACGTATTGTATCCCAAATGTTAGAGGCGACAAAGTACTTTACTAACATAGACACCTAATTAATACAAATAAATATTAGCAAAAGTACAACTTGATGAGGAAAACGAAAGGGAACAAAAAACATTCAAAATATATGTTAATAATATTAACGATAGACTTTCGAGTTTAATGAATATTCTATTCTAATCAAGGAAAATGTTATAAGATTTGTAATATTTTCAAACATTAATAAGCATAAAGCTCAGAATAATATCTTTGCCTGGAAGCTCTAACATTATTATTTTTCTAAATAATATCTTATTAATTCGGCAGAATTTGACTTGCATTGAGAATCAAAGATATGGACCCTTTAAATCGAAATTAAATCCAATAGTTTGAGCTTTATGTGGCACAATAAACAAATTAAGATAGGTGTTAAGGCTAGCTATCGTCAAACGTTTACAAGTGGAACTTTAGTTAATGTATTATAAGCCATATCGGTCCTTGATATTAATTAACCACACACACACATATATATATATATATAAAGTTCTGAGACAAAAATGTTAATTTAATGTCGGTACAATACAAGAGTGAGCCAAATATTAAGACAAAGCTGAAGATAGTAGTAGTGGACAGCATGAATGAGAGATTCAATCTTATATATATATTACTATTTTAATTTATTAAATACACACCAAACATTAATTTTTACGAAAACATAAACTATTCTAAAGTTAATTTTATTAATTGGTTCCATATACTTGGTAAACTGATGTGTCTTGGGTTCAAGTTGCCCTACTCTTATATATATTTATCTATCTTACTTGATTTTTAATTTTTACGGACACTTTCTTGAATTTTGTTAAAATTATGTGGTCCACTTTCTGTTTTTTGAAATACCGAAACATTTCCTTCAAATTTTGTTGACAGAGTAATTTTACTTTATAAAATATTCACTTTTTCCCTTAATTAATTTATTGTATCCAAACTTCAGTCTTTCTAAAATTAACCATAACTTGTTGCAGAATTAATCATAAATTTTGAACAATCTAAGTATTATTATATTGAGATTTGAGAGATGTTTCTTTTTCACCGCTTTTTAATTTGTAACTCAATAGTTTGTTGAACTTTTTTTTTTGTTTTGTTTTCAAATTTCTTATTTCTAAGTTGTTACACCAAGATTTTGAGACCTGAGATTGTGACCTCAAAAGCTGGACTCGTCAAGTGTGAGTTCGAGATATCTAAAGCACATCATGGTCCATATGTCAAACCATCGAAGCAAGGTGGCAACCTCGAAGATATGTAACCTCGAAGTTATTTCTAAGCTCGAAAGACGTAGCATCGGAGTATATCCGTTGTCGCGTGTCTTCGGATCAAGTAGCCCCGAGCTTGGCATGGGTATAAGCTCGGAATGTAACGGCCTCGGTGGTATTTACCTGCTCCGAGCTGGTCTTGGGGTAAGGTGGCTAGCTCATAATTTATCTAAAGACCTAGTCCGACATGATACTGATTACCGATCTCGAACGACGTAATGGGTCATCTGATGAGACGCGTTCCATGCGTTTAAAGATATTTATTGTTGTAACTTCCCTACATTAAAGAGATATTAATTGGTCTGTTATATGCCTCCTGGTCTTCAGGAGACAGTGCGTAATACGTACCCCATCCCCTTAATCGCCGACCTATTCGACAAGTTGAGTGGAGCAAAATTCTTTACGAAACTGGACTTGAGATCAGGCTACTATCAAGTGCGGATAGCAGAAGGGGATGAGCCGAAGACAACGTGTGTGACTCGATATGGAGCATACGAGTTCCGAGTCATGCCATTTGGATAGACAAATGCACCAGCCACATTCTGTACGTTGTTGAACCAAGTTTTCCAAGAATACCTAGACAAGTTCGTGGTAGTCTACTTGGATGACATTGTGGTCTATAGCTCCACAATAGAAGAACATCAACGACACTTATCTCAAGTGTTTCAGAAATTGAGAGAGAACCAACTCTATGTGAAGCGAGAGAAGTGCTCCTTCGCACAAGAGAGAATCAAGTTCCTAGGCCACATAGTAGAACGTGGTCGGATCCGCATGGATCTAGAGAAGGTGCGGACCATTCAAGAATGGAAGGCCCCCACCAATTTGAAGGAATTACGCTATTTCCTTGGTTTAGCCAACTATTATCGAAGATTTGTGGAGGGCTATTCAAGAAGGGCAGCACCCTTGACCGAGTTGTTGAAGAAGGGTGTAACTTGGACGTGGACCGATAGGTGTGTCGAAGCATTTAAGAGTCTGAAGGAAGCCATGATGCGAGATCCTGTCCTCGCCTTACCAGATGTTGGTAGGCCATTCGAAGTGCAGACAGACGCGTCTGATTATGCTTTGGGAGGGGTGCTTGTACAAGAGGCCCACCCCGTAGCTTATGAAAGCCGCAAAATCACGGAGGTAGAGAGGTGGTACACTGCACAAGAGAAGGAGCTTCTCGCAGTAATTCATTGTCTACGAGTGTGGAGGCACTACTTGTTGGGGTCGAAGTTTGTGGTGAAAACAGATAATGCTGCGGTGAGTCATTTCCTCACCCAGCCAAAGCTTACCCCTAAACAAGCACGATGGCAGGAGTTCATAGCAGAATTCGACTTTCATTTCGAACACAAGGCGGGTCGTCTAAACCAGGCAGCTGATGCCCTGAGTCGCAAAGCTGAGTTAGCGGCTCTAAAATTGCTAGCAAATATGTCAGCTAGCATGGTGACCACTCCACTCCGAGAGCGCATTAACGAGAACCTGGTGAAAGACCCGGTGGTGAAGACCATCATGAATCTCGCAAAAGTGGGGAAGACTCGCCAATTTTGGGTAGAAGACGATCTTTTGTGGGCCAAGGGTGGCTGCTTATATGTTCCAAAGACGGGAGATTTGCGGAGGACACTAATGAGTGAGTGTCACGGCACCTTGTGGGCGGGTCATCCAGGGTGGCAGAGAACTCATGCCCTATTGAAGCAGGGGTACTACTGACCACAAATGCGTGACGATATTGTGGAGTACACCAAGACCTGTCACACCTACCAGCAAGACAAAGTGGAGAGCCACAAGACGCCGAGGTTGTTGGAACCTTTGTTAGTCCCAAGCCGACCATGGGAGAGTGTGTCGCTTGACTTCATTACTAGTTTACCGAAGAAGGGAGACTTGAGTGCGATCTTGGTGATCATGGACAGATTTTCAAAGTATGCAACCTTCATACCGGTGTCGAAATATTGCTCGACAGAAGAGACAGCGAGACTTTTCTTCAAGTATGTAGTTAAGTATTGGGGAGTACCCCAAAACATAGTTAGTGACCGTGATGGAAGATTCACAAGGACCTTTTGGTCCGAGTTATTCAACCTTTTGGGGTCACAACTAAATATTTAATCGAGCTACCATTCTCAGACAGACGGACAGACTAAAAGATTCAATGGGATGCTGGAAGAGTACTTGCAGCATTTTTGTCAGTGCCAACCAAAAGAATTGGCTGCAACTACTAGACATAGCTCAATTTTGTTTCAACTCTCAGAAGAGTTCTTTGTCAAACAAGAGCGCTTTTGAAGTTGTTAACGGTCAGCAACCGCTGTTACCCCACACAGTGGATGAGTATCGAGGAAGAAATCCGAGAGCCTTTAATTTCACGAAAGACTAGAAGAAAACCACCGAGATTGCCCGAGTCTATCTGGAGAAGGCATCAAAGAGAATGAAGAAGTGGGCAGATCAGAAGAGGCGACCGCTGGAATTCAAAGCAGGCGACTTAGTGATGATCAAGCTGAGGCCCAAACAACTGAGATTCTGAGGGAATAAGGACATCAGACTCGTCCACAAATACGAGGGTTCTGTTCTAGTCATCTCAAAAGTGGGCCTGACCTCCTACAAAGTCAGCTTACCAGAATGGATGAAGATACACTCGGTCTTGCACGTCAGCAACCTCAAGCCGTATCACGAAGATGCATAAGATCCAGCGCGCAACCAGTCTACCAGAGAAGGAGTCAACGTCAAGCCACGAAGCAGCAGACAACCTGAAGAAATCCTAGCAGAGAGGACCGTGATCGTGGACAGAAAGAAGAAGAAAGAGTTTCTGGTGAAGTGGAAAGGGCTCGGAGATGAAGAAATTTGTTGGGAAAGGGCAGAGGACTTGCACAAGCATACCCAAAAGATTGAAGATCAGCAAGGGGAAGGTTCGTCGAGGACGCCGAAGGTTTAATTGGGGGAGAGTGTGACGTGCTATGTCATGACACACCTCCAGGGGGCCATTTTGTAGATATGAGCATGCCTTGGTGCTTGATCATTAGTCAAGTCTTGCACCAAGTAACCTCATGGGTAGGGGATGGCACTTTTGTAATTATGCATATGTCTCCCAGAAAAAAAATCATATATATTCCTGGGAAGACTTCATTTCCTTAGAAAGCTCCTTAGGGGGAGGTGACCTAGTGACTTAAGGAAGCATCATGGCCACCAGTAGATATGGGCTTAAGCTGTGTACTCCCTTGCCCTATCAAGGCCTTATATGAATAAAGCGATGCTTTTCCATGTCCCTTTGTGTATGCTTTCTTTACGGTCTATGTGTTGCTTGTTTTTTACCTTCGTTGGGCCATTGCGTGCCACTTGACTGTGTTGTATGCTCTGATTGTTGTGTGGGATGTTGTCTCTGGATAGCTTGCCTCGTGCTTGCTCCTGCTTCATAATTGCCCTTACTTGCGTGAGACTTGTAACGTGGCTAACCATTGAGTTTGCTTGCCGCAAGTGTGAATTCTAGGCTGACTTGCTTGCTAAGAGCGCTAACAAGTGCCACACGTTCTGTCAATTCGAGTATTGAAGTTGGCGGCCCGTGACTGTTGGTATCAGAGCTAAGTTTGAGAAAGCTTGGTGACCCTGCAGGATGGTGAGCAACACTCAAAGGATTGAAGCGTTGGAGAGGCGCGTTGGAGAGCTAGATGGCCTGAATGAAAGAGTGAGGGATCTTGGCTTTGTCCGGCTATAATCGGAAATGACTAACGCACTAAACCGCGTGGCTGTGTTGGAGCGGGATACGACCAATCTACTAGCTCGCATAACGGCAATCGAGCGGAGGGAAAACCTTTCAAGCACGTCCAATAGTGCTCAGAGGGAGGAACGTATTGAGGCAGTGGAACGGCAGTGAAGGACCTACAAGAAGCATTAAATGACCTCGTAGAGAATTGTAGGGGGTCAGTTAAGGCAACGAAGGATGAAATGTTGGAGATGAACACCAAGCTGAACCTCACCATGAGGGCAGTTGGGAATCAGCCTGCAACTGGACCCATTGGCATGGAATATGGGAGAGTAAAAGTCCCTGAGCCGAGGCCCTATGGGGGGGCTAAAGACGCGAAGGACTTAGAGAACTTCCTCTTTGATATGGAGCATTACTTTAGAGCCGTGAGAGCTGAATTAAAGGATGGCAAGGTCGCCATGGAAACGATGTACTTGTCTGTAGATGCCAAAGTGTGGTGGAGGACGAAGTACGATGATATTCAGAATGGCAGATGCACCATAACAACATGGGAAGATCTGAAGAGAGAGTTGAAGACACATTTTCTCCCTGAAAATGTTGCCTACATAGCTCGACGCCGGTTGAGAGAGCTGAAGCACACGGGAACAATCTGAGAATACGTGAAAAAATTCTCTGGGTTGATGCTGGACATCAAAGACATGTCCGAAGTGGACAAACTCTTCGTGTTTTTAGAAGGTCTGAAACCTTGGGAAAAGCAAGAGCTCGAGGGACAACGAGTGGCTGACCTAGCCACTGCTCAAGCTGTTGCCGAATGACTGACTGATTACTCATCAGGGAACTTTCAATCCAAGAAGACCAATCCGTCGACTAGTGGAAGTAATGTTGGGAGTAAAAAGTTTGGGAAGTATTGGCAGAGCAAGGTTGGGGGAGGAGAGAAAAGGAGTGTGGAATCTAACTCTCCTAACAAAGGTAGTAACTCCCCGTTCAAGAAGCCTCTTACATGTTGGATCTGTACCGGACCTCATAAGTCGACAGAGTGTCCTCATAGATCCAAGATGAGTGCCCTCCTGGCGACATTTGCTTAAGGAGAACAAACCAACGAAGAGGAGGAGGAGGAGTATACGCACATGGGTGACCTCCGGATGTTGAATGCTCTCAAGAAACACGGTACGAAAGTGAAGAAGACCCCCGGAAAGAGACTAATGTATGTGGACGCCACTCTAAACGGTAAGATGGCCGGAAGTGTGATGATCGACACGGGTGCCACTCACAACTTCATTTTGGAGATTGAAGCTAAACGTCTGGGACTGAAATGGGAGAAGGACCATGGCCGCATGAAAGCGGTTAACTCATAAGCCTTGGCCACAACCGACGTGGCTAAAAAGGTGAACATGAAGATCAGCTCGTGGGACAGGCAGACTGACTTGGTGGTCCTGCGAATGGACGACTTTGATGTGATATTGGGTATGGACTTCCTTATGGAAAAGGGAGCCATTCCCATCCTAGCTAGGGGAAGCTTACTCATAATGGGGGAGACACCTGCAGTGGTACCTGCTAAAGTAGAGCAGCCCCCAGAAACCAAGTTGTTGTCAGCCTTACAATTGAAGAAGGGCGTGAGAAGACAAGAACCCACGTATATTATCCTACCCACAGTATACGAGGATACAGTGGATGAAGTCATCCCACCAGAAATTCGAATGGTCTTGAAGAAGTATGGGGATGTTATGTCGGATCAACTCCCCAGAGCCTTACCACCTAGAAGAGGGATTGATCACCAGATTGAGCTAGTGCTGGGAGCCAAACCACCTGCAAAGGCGGCCTATAGGATGGCACCTCCTGTACTGGTAGAACTGAGGAAGCAGTTGAAGGATTTACTAGAGGCAGGCTTCATCAGACCATCGAAGGCACCATATGGTGCACCCGTGCTATTTCAGAAGAAGCACGACGGGAGCTTGATACTATGTATTGATTATCAGGATCTCAATAAGGTGACAATTTGTAATACGTACCCCATCCCCTTAATCGCCGACCTATTCGACCAGTTGAGTGGAGCAAAATTCTTTACGAAACTGGACTTGAGATCAGGCTACTATCAAGTGCGGATAGCGGAAGGGGATGAGCCGAAGACAACGTGTGTGACTCGATATGGAGCATACGAGTTCCGAGTCATGCCATTTGGATTGACAAACGCACCAGCATATGATGACCTCCCCATGGCCATTTGCGGTATGGGGAATCGACCTCATAGGCTCCCTTCCGACTGGCAAGGGCGGAGTAAAGTACGCGGTAGTCGTCGTAGATTACTTCACAAAATGGACAGAAGTTGAACCTTTGGCGACAATAACCTCCAAAAAAGTCCTTGACTTTGTGGTGAAAAACATCATATGTCGATATGGGATGCCAAAAAAGAATTTGTCTGATAACGAAACCCAGTTCGACAGCGATCTGTTTACCAACTTTTGCAAAGAAAAATGGAATAATAAAGAGCTTCTCGTCAGTGGCCCATCCCCAGGCGAATGGCCAGGTCGAACCTGTAAACAAGACTCTAAAAAGTTCGCTGAAGAAAAAGTTGGAAGAAGCTAAAGGAAGATGGCCCGAAGAATTGCCCTAAGTCCTATGGGGATATAGGACTACGGCCCGGACATCGACAGGACATACCCCGTTCTCTCTGGCATACGGTTGCGAGGCTATGTTGCCAATCGAGGTCAAAATTCCCACAATTCGAGCCCTCACTTATGATCAAGCCTCGAACCACTCTCAGCTCGAAGAAACTCTTGACCTGATCGAAGAAAGAATGAATGAAGCTCAATTAAAAATGTTGCATACCAACAGCGAGCTACCCAGTACTTCAACAAAAGAGTTCGGGATCGAAAATTCGGCATGGGAGATTTTGTGCTAAGGCATGTATTCTTAGCAACACGGGATCCAGCAGCTGGTGTGCTTGGGCCAAATTGGGAAGGACCCTACCAGATAGAGTCAGTCATCCGACCCGGCGTTTACAAGTTGGCGAGATTGGATGGAAGTCTAGTACCACGAGCATGGAACGGCGAACACCTACGACCTTACTATCAATATTATAGGAAGGATGTTGCCTATAACCATGCTTGTTTATCTGTACTGTTTTTCTATTTTTGGGTTTTTTTCAAATAAAGTTTGATTTCGTTTAATATGCTGTATTTTTGTTTGCAATCTCTCTTAATTTAATAACCTATGGTCTCACTCATAGGATATTAAGGGGGCATCAGTGGCTCATATACCACCAGCTTGAAAAAATAAAACAGCATATACAAAACGCATATAACTGTTTGGATATAACCAAACTGTCAAAAGTACACAAGTATTTGGAAATAATCAAATGCGCAAAATGGGATAAGTTTGGATATAACCAAACTGGCAAAAAGATTAAAATCTTTGGATGTAACCAAATATGCAAACTAGATTAAAATATAAGTGTATGGATTACAAACCTAACACGACCATAATAGGTTTGGAACAAACCAGCTAAAACTAAGTGGCAATAAGTTGGAGCATAACCCACTCGTATAAGCCAAGATCGAGGCTGGAGTATCTTGCAAAACAATAGTTTCGACCTCATAACCTCGGAGAGCTAACCGAGGACGAGAAAAAGTAACTAAGAAGTATGATACGACTAAACCATTTGCATTACACACCATACAAGTACTTTCGGGTGCATGGTAAAAGTAATATCCGACCTTGACAAATAACGAGATCGAAAGCGGATAATTCGAGCAAACTGTGCATGAATACATTGAACCTCGAGCTTAAATCCAAACTATGTTTGTGTGATTAAACAGGCATATATGACACTTTAATATAAAATGTGCAAAATATTTCAACCCGAGAAATGTAAAGCATATATATTAAAATGAAGTCAAAAAAAAATTGTATCAGCCCCATGGGCATAAATTAAAAGAAAACAATTACAAAAAATAAAGGGACGCAGCCCTGAAGTATCATCTAAAGAGAAGGAGCAATCTCCTTGGCCTTCTCAGCATCCCCCTTGGCCTTCTTAGCATCAGCGTCGTCCCGAGCAGCCTCCTCCTCATTAAGCCAAGCCTGCCATTTGGCCACGATTTTCGCTTTAAGATGGCCTAAGAAGCTGGTATCGAGGTCGACATTGTTGGCCCAGATTCTGTACATGGCCATGTCGACTGCCCGGTCCTTCTTCTCCTTAAACTCCTCGAGAAGACGACTCTTTTCACCTTCTATGATCTCGAAAGTGGCGGCCTTCTCTTCTTCAAGCTTAACATTGGTCTCCTTGACCCAGACATTCTCTTATTCAAGCTCCACGAGCCGGGCACTCAGCTTTTCAAGTTCTGAAGACTTGGCCTTTAGCTCCTCAACCCCTGCCTCCACCTTTGCTTTCGTTGCCTTGAGCTCATCACTCAGTTTGAGCTGAAGATCCTTCACCTCCTGAGCATAGGACTTGCTCGAGTGGATCTCATTGTTCAGTTTATAGTTGAGCTGAGCAGAGACAGCAAGAGCCTGGCATACAAAGAAATCAACATTAGCTTATGGATCGTCTATAAATACAACTAGTAGCGAGAAAAGAAAAGTTACCGCGGCAGTAAGCTCGACACTCTTCTCATTAAGTGTGTTGCAGTCTCGGGCGTCATTCAAAAACTGCCAATGAGGAGCGTCAAAACCGCTAAAGCTCTGGCCCACTCGAGACAGAATGTCCGAGCCCAGCGTAGCCCCATGGGGTCCAGCAACATTGCCAACTACATACTCATCAACATGAGTAAAAACTGACAACTTGCGTGTTATGGAAGCCGAGGGTTTTTTTGGAGGTGGGTCGAGCGTTGAGTGAACCATGACTGGAGGTTGGAGCTCGACCACAGTGGATGCCTCGACCTGAGGAGTCGGCTCCACAGCCGAGCTCGTGGCAGCCGGAGCTGGTGGGGGAGGTGTCTTCTCAGTCCTCTTAAGGACCTTGGCGGGACGCTCGGACTTCCGTGAGCCTCTCGGGCACTTGCTTCTTTTGGCCCCGCCACTCTCAAGGATGTTGTCGAGGTCGGAGTCCATCTCACCTGCACAGTTACACCACAATATGAGTTATTATAAAATAAAGTACTCCACATACTGCAAACATACATGGGATAAAAAGACAAGTGGAGAGAAACCTAACTGGAACTCACCCCCGAACTTGTGCTCGGTGACCATGAAATTCCCCCATCTTCAGAAGAGGCGGGGGGAGTGCCTTCCCTATAGGTGGAAGTCAACCTCAAAAGGTCCCTATAGTCGTTGGTCCCATATTGGACGGCTATCCCGTTCCATACCTCGTTCAGGCTATACATGGTGTCATATTTCCCGAGCCAGCTATCAAACCTATGTACCATATCATCTACCCAAGACCATACATAGAAATGCTCCCTATCATCCTTACATAATACTAACCTATCGGGTTTATGCTTTAATAGGGAGGGGGACCACATATTCGAGCTAAGGATGACTGTACCTTGATCATCCGAGCCCGAGCTTGAGGCCTCGTCATTGGCCTTATTGTGAACTCCTATGATGGACTGGAGGTGGAGGCCTCGCATCTTTCCTCGGGGGGAGGTTCCCAGTTGGTAGAGGTACGAGCTCCCACTGGTCGTATTTCTCATTGGACCAGTCCGATGTAGACTGATCCTCCCCTAAGAGCCCACACGCCCGGAGCTTGTCTTCATGCAGGAGATATGAAAGGGATCTCCTGCCATAAGGAAGTTGGAGCAGAGTCTCTCTGCGCTCCCTCATCTCCTTGGTAGGGGTAGGGCGATGATAGTTGGCTGGAAAATCAAACGCATTTCAACTAAGTACGGGCCTAAAAACAAAGTTCGAGCACAGAAAAGAAGGAGGTTAAGATACTTATGAATCCGTCTGAACGAGTAGAATCGAGACGGGGCTAGGCCATCCGTCCAGAAGAAGGCCTTCTTGAAGTCAAGAGGATGATTGGGAAGATCCTCGAACACCTTCTTCTCCTTCGGATAGCTCGAGAGATAGTAGAAGTCGTCTCCTCCCTGAGCTCGGGAGGGATTGCTTTTCAAATAGAAGAGATATAAAATCTCTCCTGGTGAAGGTCCTGCCCACTTCAACTCGTGATACAGCGACCTCAGGGTAGACAATACCCTGTAAGAATTGGTGTTGAGCTGGAAAGGGGCCAGCCCAACAAAATCTGTGAAGTCCTTGAAAAAAGACTTCAAGGGCAATACCGCCCCTGCCTTCATGTGCTCCTGGCTCCAAGCTGCATATCTCAGCTTGCTGTCAGGATTTCCATCTCCTGGAGCACGGCAGCTTCGCTCGTGTGAGGTCGGGGCTCGACACCTTAGTGAGCCTGATAATTCTATACCGTGAAAGGCCAGGATATCAGTTTTCTGGCCTAGTGATGTAACTGAGCTCCAATAATGCTCGGCCTCAAAAAATTCCCTCCTCGGCTACGAGGTAGAAGGTTCCCCCATCAGTGAAAACTGAAGATCACCTGGCTTGAAAGCAATCATCATTTTAAGCGAAGGGTCGAGTGGAATCGGTCTAGGCTTGGTATTCGGATCTGGATGAAGAGAGACCCTTAGTCTTTTCCTTTTCCCTTCTTCGACCTCGTTTATCTGACGTCAGAAGTGATCTCGAGTGTCCTCTTTCTCACGCCTCAGTTCGTGCTCCCGAATTAAACGTTGATTCCGGGTGAAAGGAGATTCCGGGCTCGGAGTTACTGGTGAGTAGGGAATTGCGTGCTTTGATCCCCACCACTTTCCCGAATTCTGTGGCATCTAACAAGAAAGTAAAAGGGTGAGGGCCAAGTGAACAAGAAGGATAGAGATAAATAATACCTAACCTTGAATGATCGAGGGCACAAGGCAAGCTCGATCCAAAGGACGAGACCAGTCCCAGAGCGTGTGTTCCACCGAAGAGAAGGAAGGTGGATATGTCATGGGAAATCCCGAAATATTAGGGAAGAAAGGTGGCGGATATTAAAAAGGTGATATTTTTGGGAATCGTTCATTCCTTAAAGACACACCCTAATTTTGTACCCGATATCTTGGTGTGCAAGATACGGTTCCTAAAATTTGAAAACCCAAAAAAGGAACCAATTTTGGACCCTTTTTCGCAGAAACTGGGTTTGAACCTAATGTCCATCAGTCGAAGCACCCTAATCCTAGTGCGTTAAACTAGTGAATGGATAAATGGGACGAGAGTAAATCCTAATGCCTATGGTGTAACAGAAGAATAAGAATGCATAAAAAAAATGTGTATATATAATGCAAAGAAACCATAAACTGAAAACTTACACAATGTAATCGGTGGAAACAGAGAAATGGATGATTGAACGAGCAGTTGCAAGTACGATCTCACTGATTCAAAAAGCCCAACCGTGTTTTGTCTTCTCGGCTTGGAGAACATGCAAGAATTGGACAAGAATGATTCTGGTTTTTTCTCTCTAAAAGTTTGAATGTAAAGGAAAAATGAAGAAGACAACCGGAAACTGATTTATAGGCCCACGGGGACGAAAAGAGAACTAATCTGGGCCATTGGTCAGATTCTGTATCAAATCTGACGGTCAGGGAACAGTGAAGTGATGGTACCCAAAAGGAGGGCAGGCGGATGGACATGGGCAGAGTTTCAAGGCACTCAAGTACCTTGAATAAGTAATACCCAACTGACGCATGTCCATACTCGAGTGTGTGATGGAACGGTTCCCGAAGGAAGTAGTTCAAAAGTTTCCTTCTCATAGGATTCAACCTAATACTTTTGAGAGGGAAAAATGTTACACCCAGATTTCGAGACTTGAGATTGTGACCTCGAAAGCTGGACTCGTCAAGTGTGAGCTCGAGATATCTAAAGCACATCATGGTCCAGATGTCAAACCATCGAAGCAAGGTGGCAACCTCGAAGATATGTAACCTCGAAGTTATTTCTAAGCTCGAAAGACGTAGCATCGGAGTATATCCGTTGTCGCGTGTCTTCGGATCAAGTAGCCCCGAGCTTGGCATGGGTATAAGCTCGGAATGTAACGGCCTCGGTGGTATTTACCTGCTCCGAGCTGGTCTTGGGGTAAGGTGGCTAGCTCATAATTTATCTAAAGACCTAGTCCGACATGATACTGATTACCGATCTCGAACGACGTAATGGGTCATCTGATGAGACGCGTTCCATGCTTTTAAAGATATTTATTGTTGTAACTTCCCTACATTAAAGAGATATTAATTAGTATGTTATATGCCTCCTGGTCTTCAGGAGACGTTTCCTTGCACATAGGAGTTACATAATTTAATGTCATTATTCCCATTAATGAAGAGGAGTATCTTCCCGAAATATGTGGGAACGAACTCTGAGAACCCTCTATAAATAGATAGATCATGAACACTTAAAGGGGACAGATTTTTGATATCTTGAGAGAATTTCTGGAGAATTCATCTCTGAAGAATTTCCTGAAATATCCAAAGTCTTAATAAAATTGACTCGTGGAAAATGAACCCGAGTTCTGGTGAACGAACCATGACTCTTGTAAGTAAACTGGGACATTAGTAAACGAACCCAGACCAGACTTTCAGATAGGGCAAGCCTAACTAGCCCCAATGTTGACCTGTCCCCATGAAATCTGACAGTTGGTCTCCTCAACTAACCTCCATAATAGGGTAAGCATGAAACGTACACTATTCCTAGGAAACAGTACCGCCACTACTCTGAAAAATCATATCCCTAGGATCCCCTTAGAAGCCCATGCGAACCAGTCCAAGCCAACGTACAATGGGCAATTGTAAGGCTTGTCCATGTCTGAGCCAGCCCAATGAGCCCAGATTAACTAAATTTTACTATGAAACTGTCTTTGTACTATGACTCCATTAGCGAACAAACTATAATTACATCTCTATTGGGCTCAGATTAATCCGACCCAAGCCCACTGCACTTGACTGCCTATAAATAGGGCTAGTTGTGTACTATAGCAGGGATCCCAGATTTTCTCTTGTAAGCAATTAGTCTGCTAAAACTTGTAGAAAACTCCATTGTCAAAATCTCTCTAAGGCCTAATACTACTGACTCGTGGACTAAGACTCATTAATGCCCCAACCACGTAAAAACTCTGATTGTTAATCTCTAAGTCTTTCTTTTCAGCTCTTACTTCTTAATATATTTCTAGTTTCCGAAAAACTCAGGAAACATTTTGGTGTTTTCATTGAAAGCTGAAGGAAGCTTGAATCAATCTCGATCATCTGCAAAAATGGTGAACACTTGGCATACCGTGTTTGATCCTACTCACTAGCAACAACAAGACAATGGAGAACCATTGCACAATCAAACATTTCCTCAAGACCAACCCGAGGATACGCCTTATCAGGAGCCTCTGCTCGACGATTCCCATAACTTCGGGGATGGGGGTGACTACGATGAAGGCTATTACGAGGAAGATGAAGGGGAATATGAGGATCACAAGGCCGAAAACCCCGTCGATCCTAACAAGAAGGACATGAATCCTGAAAATGAGGTTCCAGAGGTGTTCCGCCTAAGACAACAAGTCCTGGATCAAGAAGCCAGGATAGCTGAACAAAAAGAGGCTACCCGCCAAATGCAAGAGTCCCTCCTGGCTCTTCAGGCATTTATTTCTGCCCAAGGATTGGCAGCCAATCCTTTAGCCGTTCCTCCTCCAGGAACACAATTGCCTGTCCCACCTATCGGGACTGGCGTACCCAACGATGCTAGCCCTATTCCTCCTCCGGGATCATCCTCACATCCTAGAGCCAACCAGTCAAATCTTGCTCATGAGAAAGGAAAAGCCAAAATGGTCTATCCTGTGGGAAAAACAAACTCCCAGAAGAAAGCTCATCCCGTTCCAAAACCCAGAGCTAACCCAGGACAATTCCCTAGGAAAGAACGTAAGAATCATGTCACAGGACGGGATCATCCGAACAATCCGCAAGGGAAGCACTTGCAGGGTATTAAGCCCCAAAACATCCCTAGACAAGACGAACAAGAATGACGCTTTTATCCCAATGCCTCCGTGAACAAGAATCACGGAGGGCGAAAATGCAGAGAAGAACTAGAAGCTATCAGTTCGAGAGACGATACTTCCCGAGTAGACTTGTGCGATGGCCTCAACGCCCGAAAGGAGCGGGCCCACAAGGAAAATATTTGCCCCCGAGGAGGCAACTTGAGGAATAACCTCAACGACAGGAGGAATGAGAAAGTCCCCTTAGACGATGGAATGGCCAGACAGTTCATGGAACAGCTGGCCGATCTTAAAAATATCACGAACTGCTTGGTCCGGAAACAAGAAGGCGAAGGTTTCGATTCCGAAGAAGAGGAAAATGAGTCATGCGCCAAGCACATACTGGATATTGTGCTACCAAAGGGATTCAAGATGTCAGACCTAACTGCCTATACTGGGAACATGGATCTCAGAGATCACTTGTTCTACTACAATCGTCTAATGACAATAGCTAATGTTTGCGACAACGGCAAGTGTCGATGTTTCTCAATCACTCTGGCTTGACCTGCAGAAGAGTGGTAGAAAAGACTTAAGTCGATATCAATCCAAACAGTTTGTGGCCTCCATAAATTTGGACATGCAAGTCAATGCGCTAGCTAATGTCAAACAACATCCCACAAAACCCTCAAGGCTTACATCCAACACTTTACGGAGGAAGCCTCAAAAACTAAGGTGGATGACGGACAGCGCCTGGTGGCTCTCCAGTCCGGGATCAAAGCTGGATCCCCTCTCTGGGATGACACGCAGTGCAGCAACGCAACCACTCTTGAAGAATTCCTCAGGAGGGCACAAGGTTACATCAACTGGGAAGAGGCCCAAATCCAAGCCTTTGGGTGGCAGCCAACCACACAATCGACCACCCAAACCTTCCTCGGATATGGAGTTCAGTATCCAGCAAATATCTATTTGGTAGCCCCAGCGGCGCCCGGATCTGCTGGGACCCTTGGGATGCCATTCATGAACCCAGCGGTCTATGGGCCCACTTCAATGGGCTATGCTCTAGCTCCATCAACCCCATTTTCTGGGTAGGAAGTGGCACCCACCGGGTATAGTGCTGCTCCCAGCGGTGCCCAACCAGCTCAAGCCGGAGGATCTGAGGCAGCATAAACCCCACCTGGGGAAAGAGATCGAGTAAGAGTCAGAACCGATCTGAGCCATCAAAGAAGGGGAAAAAACAGGTACGAGCCCCAATACACGAAAAATACCAACCTAGCACCAGGCAACGTAATCCATTACTGGAAACCAGACCCCGTGTTTAAAAGGGGAAAAATTCAAGGGACACAAATAAAAGGTGCGCTTACCATAAGGATGTGGGTCACACGATCAAAGAGTGCCGTCAACTAAAGGACGAGATCGAGAACCTGATCAACCTGGGGCATCTCCACCAATAGGTCAGGATGCCAATAGGGGTTCTGGGACTGCCAGCAGCTCCTGGACAACCTATGGCCCCAGGTGCACCTGGATCATACCGACCTCCTTAGGGAGGGTGCGCTACAAGTTTGGGAGAACAGGTCCCCCAGAGGGCCCCAATAGTGCAAGTGCTCGGGCCCCGAATGCCATATCCTCCCGGAATCACGCCTCCATGGGTAGATGGCCACATGGCCACCATATCAGGAGGCCCGCATCTGGGAGGGACATCATGGGTGGTCCCGATCGACCATCTACCCACATCTAGTATTCAAGCCCCCACAATCATCAACGCCATCGATTACTCTATGTCCTAGATGGGCCCTCTCAAGCAGCACCTAACCACTGGGGAATTGCCTACGGATAGGGCTGCCGCTAGGAAACTTCAGTACCAGGCTCCCATAGATGTCATGATGGATGGTAAACTCTATCGCAGGGGATTGTCCATGCCCTATCTTCGATGCATATCCGAGATAAAAATTAGTACAATCATGCACGAAGGTTTTTGCGGGGATCACACAGCCGGACTCAGCTTGTCCAAGAAAATCCTAAGGCAAGAATATTTTTGGCCAACAATGAAGAAGGATTGTGTTGATTACATCCGCAAATGTGAACAATGCCAAAGTTATGTGAAGATCCCGCGAGCCCCTCCAACGAAAATAACCCTGATGACCAGTCCCTGGCCTTTTGCAGTGTGGGGAATCGATTTAATAGGATCGCTCCCGACCGACAAGGGTGGAGTAAAATACGCCATTGTAGCCATCGACTATTACACCAAGTGTGTTGAAGCGGAACCAATGAGCACCATCACCTCCATAAAGGCCCTAGACTTCGTCATCAACAACATTGTGTGCCGATACGACCTCCCCCAAAAAATCGTGTCCGACAACGGGAAGCAATTTGATAGCATCCGCTTCACCGACTTCTATGAAAAACATGGCATCGTCAAAATCTTCTCCACAGTCGCAAGGCCTCAAGAAAACGGGCAAACAGACGCCATGAACAAGATTTTGAAGGGGACACTAAAGAAAAAGCTACAAGACTGCAAGAGCAAGTGGCCGGAAGAGTTTCCCCACGTCCTATGGGCCTACCAGACCACAGAAAGAACGTCAACCGGACATACTCTCTATTCAATGGTGTACGGATGTGAAGCGGTCACCCCAGTAGAAACGGCGACCCTGTCTCACAGATGAGACACATACGATCCCATCTTGAACCACGCCTTACTCCAAGAATCCCTAGATCTCATCGAAGAGATCCGGAAGGAATCATAGGTCCAGCTGAAGATGTATCAGGGAAAGATCGCCAGGCACTTTAACTCTAAAGTTAAGTGTCGAAGGTTCGAAACCAGCAATCTAGTCCTTAGAAGAGTCTTCCCTGCAACTCAAGATCAAGGAGTTGGGGTTCTGGGACCAAACTGAGATGGACCCTACGAAATCCAAAATGAAATATGTCCAGGAATGTATTGCTTAAGGCGACTAGACGGATGGGAGGTCCCAAGGGCCTGGAAAGCAAAACAACTCCGCCAGTACTATCAATAGTCGGAAGGATTTGATTCTGTTCTTTTCTAAAAAAAAAAAAAATCTAGCAATGTGCACCCCATGGAAATTTTTTGTTTAATTGAAATGGTGTATACAAAACATCATAAGAAATGTTGTAAGGAAAGAAAAAGTTTGCATCCGTATTCATTTTTTACACAAAAAAGTGACCTAAGACTACACTCTTCGGTCACTTTGGGGGTAAGACCATCTATACAAGTTTAGGAATAAAGATAAAAAAAGAATGCAAAGCTCAAAGTTTTGTACTAAGGATGCAAAGGTCAGAGCTTAGTCCTGATCTGGACTCGTATAGACTAGGGGTGCAAAACCCAACTCCCAACAAAATAGGATGCAAGGGTCAAAGCCCAGTCCTAACCCGAATCCGTGTGATCTGGGGTGTTCAACCAAAATAGGATGCAAGTCTCAAAGTCCAGTCCTAGCCCAGACTGACATTGTCTGGGAGGTTTGAAATTCGACTCCCAATACAAAAGGAGGCAAGGGTCAAAGACTAGTCCTAACTCAGAACCGTGTGATCTGGGGGGTTCAACCAAAATAGGATGCAAGGCTCAAAGCCCAATCCTAACCCGAATCTATATGCTCCGAGGGCTAAAAACCCAACCCCTAAAAAATTGTTCCAGATCTAACGTGGTCCCAAATAACCAAATCCCTATTCATGTCTCCCTTACAATGGCCCAGAACCATTGAAAAATGAATCTTAGGTTTAAATTGGTTAAAATTAGTCTTATAAATGGCCCAAGTCGTTGGAACCTGAACCTCAGGTTCGAAATAAACTAATCATCTAATCTCTGATGGTCCAGACCATTGAAACCTAAACACTAGAGTCAGGACAAATAAATTGAACGACGGTTATTAACTCCTTAACGCTCCAGATCATTGGAACCTGAACCTCGTGTTCGAAAAGAGTTAATTAATTAAGTCATATCTAAAAAAATCTCTAACGGTCCAGGCCGTTGGAACCTGAACCAAAGAGTCAGGATAAACCAATAAAGTTATATTAGTTAAGTTCAAAACGATCCAGGCTGTCAAGACCCGAACGTGGGTCTCAGGACACGTTAAATACCTTCTAAAATATTCCCCTAGTGGTCTTGGCTATTGGAACTAGGACCCAATATTCAACTTGGATTCATGCAAAATGATAAAAGACTTAGTGAATTTAGAAGAAAAAATAAACGAATATAAAGTGGGAACCATTATGTAGAGAAAAATCAATATATAACAATACGGATGATAAAAATTTTCTTAGACGCATCTGCGTCTATAAAAGTAATACAACTACAAAAAACAGAAAGGAAGCCCTAACTAAAATACAAAGGCTCAGACCTAGGCTTTGTTCTGATCTGCGACATCCAGAGTCTTCTCTCCCTGTTCATCCCCAGCTAGGAGCGCCGCATCATCTTTCTCCTTGGCTTTGAATTCAGCCCTCTTTGCAGCTGGATTAGGATAGAGGAGGAGATTCATGTTCTTGTCCTAGAGCCGGGCCATGTAAATGGTCTCGTCAAAAGTGACTGCCGACATCTCGTCAGTCTGCTCTTTCTCCTGGTGAGCCTCCTCGCTCCGCTTCATCTCCAGCTGGACCATGCCCTCCAAAGCTTGGTTTTGGGACTCAAGGTTTGCCACCTTCTCCTGCTCCTGGTGAATTTGGGCCTCAGCCGCCTCCAAAAGGGCTTTAATCGAAGCCTCCAAGTAACGAACACAACGTAGCTCTGCCTCCAGGTTGTCCACCGATTTCTTATGTTCGGCATCCTTACTGGACAAAGCTTCCTCGTGCTGAGTCTAAACTCGGGTAGCATCCTCACGATCAGCCTCAATCCGAGCAGCCTCCTTGGCAAGGGACTCCCTGGCAGCTTCCTGCTGATTTACGGCCCCCTCCAACTCCATCTGGGCCGTCTCCAACTTCGCATCCATCTCGACCACCAGATTCGTGTTCCTATGGGCCAACAAGGCATCCTGTAACAAATCAATGTTAGAAAATTTACAAGGAATAATGATGGTCAAATAAAAGACTAGACGGGCATATGGCTTACTGCGGTGGCCTAATGACGTATGGCCTGGGAGATAAAAAGAGCATCTTGGCTGGCCAAGGTGGCATATCACTTGAGCTAAAGATTGGACATGTTAGCCCCCACCTGGGCCAACAAATCCGTAGCAAGAGGAGTCATGCCCTGCCCCAACTTAGGCCAAAACCTGATCTCGGCTACAAGTCGGTCCACGATATGTTAGGGAGCATTGAAGGCTTCCGGACGTTCAGCAAACTCCACCTTCCGTCGGATGGTCAGGGCCCGGTACACCTCGTCCCATTTTTCTCGACTATCTTCCCAAGCCAGGGATATCATTTTCATCCTCTCCTCCTGAGGACCAGATCCCCTTCCTCAGGAAGGACTGGGTTGACAGGAAGTCGTGGAGCCTTCGGGACCTCTTGCGTAACAATGAGGCTTTCCCCAGAGGAATGCTCCTTTGCTAGGGTTGGATCCTTGGTCTTATTCCTCTTGGCCTGCTTTGACGGCCCTGCGGCAACCGAGTTTGATTTCCTCTTGGTCGCCCCTCCTCCTTCAGAAGGCTCCTGCTCCAAATTAATAACTTGGAGAGGAGCAAGCTGGGGCAGGGCCGTTTCAACGTGCACCACCGAGAGGGAACTTGCAGCTGGACCCCTCTCAGAAGCTTCCCGGACTGGCTCTGAATCCCCAAGGACCAGCTCCATAATTTTCTTTTTGGCCTGGCCCTTGGCGGCCCTCTTCGCCGAAGCCTAGACTGCAGCCGCCTTAGCCTTGATCATCTCTTTCATCTTGGTCAAAGGGTTTGACATCTCCAGATCACTTGAGATAGACATAAAAAGGAAATTGATCAGTAAAATACATGAATGGGGATAAAAGTAAAAAATAAAAGAAATATTCAAGTCTAAAGTCCTCCGGGACGAACCCTAATATAAGGAACGGGCATGACTCAACTCCCCTAGGGCGAAAGAGTGAATCCGGTCCCCCATATCATCCAGGTCCAAAAAGCTATCGTATTGGAGGAACCATGATGAGTGCATGAGGGTCAGTGTGTCTATAACAATGGGGCAAGGAAGCCTCACGCTTCTAACAGTCCCGGTCAAATAATTCTGATACTGTTGCCTATTCCTAACTAAGCCCCCAAAATGAGGGGCATAAGTTAAAATCAGAGGTGATTTACCTTGCCCCGAAATGCTAGCTCCGGGAGCTCCAGTGTTAGGCTGCCTCCCCTCAAGAAGGGTGTCCAGTTCTTCGGACTGGGCCCTCTCCACCTGACAGGCCTGCTTCTTCTTCGCTTTCTCCACGTCTGCCTTGGTCGCGGCCTCCACTACTTTGATGTGGATGAGGGCCAGCTCATTCCTCAAGGCGAGATCCCTCTCGCATTGTAGCCCTCGGAAGCTAGGGACATCTATCGACTGGTTCGCAACAATCAACTTGACCAGCCAAAGATTTTCTATAGTTACGAAGCCCCCCACATCCAGCTCCTCGGTACTCAGAGTACCATATAATTTTTTCCGCTCCAAGATTGATTCCTTGAGCCGGGTTTGAGCATATGGACCTGTTTTCAAGGATTGTGAGTGTCCAATAAATAAAACTAAAGGCTGGATAGAAAGTGGAGAAGGATAACTTACCCACACACTAGAAGTCCAGCACCAAAGTGGGGTTCTTCTCTAGGAGGAACTCGGATGTCATGAACCAATAGTGCCTGACATCCAGGGAGTGTTTTTGTGTGTTGAATGGAGCCGAACTGATGTCGCGGGCTTTCAATCTGTAAAACTCTTCTTACCTCTTATCTTTTGAGTTCAATTGTGGCTCCAGTTTGTGAAAATACAGCACTTCTGCGGGAGTGGGCGTCGGGATCTCTTTCGATGCACAGAATATGCACAACCGCGTGAGCAATTCGTACGCCTGGGGGAGAAGCTGGAAGGGTGCAATCCCCACAAACTTGAGGAATCGCACGAAGTAGTTGTGGAGCAGGAGAGTAGCTCCCGCGCTAATATGGCCTATGCTCCAGGCCCCAAACATGCCCACTCCAGTATGGGCCTTCTCCTCCTTCCGAGACAATCGGTTGTAGAAAAGTCCCAAAGTTGCCTCTACTCCAAGGGCTTTCTCCAGCTGGTGTAACATCTGGTCATTTCGGAACTCATTCTTCTCCCCGTCCATTTCCCACGTGTAGCCAGTGGGAAGTATGGACCCCTCTAGGACTACAGAGTCGGCCTGGACAATGTCTTCTGCGTATAAAGTCACGCGTGCAACTCATGATCAAGGACCTGGAAGCAACAAAGAAAATGAGAACTAAGCAGTTAGCACCAAAACTGAAGAAAATTGGTTGAGGTACAGGGGTTCTCCTAAAACTGCTTGGAGAGGTCCCTTCCGGACCCAGATCCGGGATCAATAGAGATCCCAAGATCTTGCGTCGGGAACTACAAGTCAAAGGTTTTTCTAACTCGCCCAAAATAGTCTTGAGGCGTCTGAATTGATCCTGGACAACCAGACTAATATGAGTTATCACCTCGAAAATCTATGGTTCATGCCTACCACGATCTTACTTAGAACAACCATACACGGTGGTCACGACCCTAATAGTTTTATGGTTGTAGGAATAATGTGACAATAAAGACAACTAAAAATGAACAAAAAGATGAGAAAATGATCAGAAAACTTACTATGAGGTACTGGGTTTAAGATTCGTAAAGTTTCGGGCGACAAAGTCTGCATAATCTCAGTCTTAAATCTGAGAAGATAATGGAACAGAGCTGTCTGATGGCTGAACAGAAAAATGTCTCATCGGAAATAGGTGGACTCGAAGGGGTATCAATTGCTGAAGAATCTCGCAGCAATGGTGGACATGCGAAGCTCTCTTTGCTCTCTAGTTTGAATGTGTGGGATGAGTAAAGTTTTGAAATGAGCCTGTCGAGGTATTTATAGGGTTAAATCCACTATCTGATCCAACGGTTCACAATGGGGATCCCAAGATTATCCCCATCCGACGGTCCCGGATGATGCAAGGGCATTATTTGGCCTAATTGAACACTAAATCGTGGATTCGTCAATCCACGATCTGTTTCTACCTCATCCAACGGTCCAATTTAAAAAAAATCTCAAGACTATCCCCATCCAACGATTCCGGATGGTGCAGAAGCATTAAACAGCCCAGTTGAGTACCCAATAAACCTTTTTCGTACAGACGGGACGTCTCGATAATTGCACTGACACCCATTGGTCACTTGGGCAATCACAAGATTCTTTCCAGTTCTTCAGTCGCGAGTGGCGAGTGGCGCAGACGCACCATCAACCTGAAGACACATATCTAAAACGCTAAGAATTTGAAAGGATAAAGATCGCCCAAATGGCCCTCAAGTAAATGAACCCGGCTCTTGGCAAACGAACCGGGACATTTGAGATTGATCCTAGAGAGTGAGGCAAGTCTCCACCATGCGAACACGGGTGAAGACTTGGAGGGTAAATGTTATCCTTGTTTTCCACCCGTGACACGTGGCATGACCCAATGGGTCCATGGGCCCTCTTAAGAGGTCCAAGCCCATCCTAAACCTAGTGAACGGGGAAGGATGAAACCCCAGATAGCCCAAGCACCATCAAGCCCAACAACATTCAATGGGCGCAAGCATAACAAAGGAACCGGGACTAAGATGCAGACCTGACTCATCTTTCCGGTCCTGACCAACCTACATCCTCTTGGATGCCGATGGAGGATGGAGATAGACTAACTAGTCGATGGAGATAGACTTTATCAAGAATCTAGGGGAGATACTCAGTGTCACGATGTCCATCTTGGCAAATGAACCCGAGTCCTAGTGAACAAACCAGGACTCCAGTAAGTAAACCGGGACATTAATAAACAAACCCGGACCAGACTTCCGGATAGGGCAAGCCTAGCTATAGCCCCAATGCTGACATGTCCCCATGAAATCCGACAATTGGTCTCCTCAACTAACCTGTAGAATAGGGTGCACATGTAACGTGCACTGTTCCTAAGAAACAATACCGCCACTACTCTGACAGATCATGCCCCCAGGATCCCCTTAGAAGCTCACGCAGACTATTCCGAGCTGATGTACAATGGGAAGCTGTAAGGCTTGGCCACGCCTGAGTCGGCCCAATGGGCCCAGATTAACTACATTTTTTTATGTAACCTTCTTTGTATGATGGCTCCATTAGAGAGCAACTATATTTACACCCCTATTGGGCCCGGATTAATCCGGCCCAAGCCCACTGCACTTGACTGCCTATAAATAGGGTCAATTGTGCATTGTAGCAGGGATCCCAAATTTTCTCTTGTAAGCAATTAGTATGCTAAAACTTGTAGAAAACTCTATTGTCAAAAACTTTCTAAGGCCTAATACTACTGACTCATGAACTAAGACTCATTAACGTCTCAACCAAGTAAAAACTCTGATTGTTCATCTCTAATTCTTTCTTTTCAGGTCTTACTTCTTAATATATTTTTAGTTTCCAAATTCTCGGGAAACAATACTATATTGAAATTACATGGAAAATTATTTAATTATTTTATAAAAAATAATTATTTAATATTATATGATGTAATTTAATTAAAAGAACTTAATTAATTACAGGATCAAGATTCCGATCAATTTTGTGTCAAACATGTCAACTGACTATACATATTTATATGATACCATATGTGCTTAGTTTGTCTTACCTACCCAACTTGACAGTCCCAGTTTTAACATTATTATCATTAATTAGTATTATGTTGATGAGTAAAGTTTTTCTAAATTCTTTTTTTAATATATATATATACTAGATGCAAGTATTTTGTTTAAGTTTATGTTTATTTTAGATTTTGAATTTAGGAGTGACAACAAGAGATTATATATTATATATTTAATGTAATATTAAATATTATACTTGAATTTTAAATTTAAGTTTCTTGCTAATTTTAAAAAAAAATCAATTTGTTACCAACTGACAGTAAATTATATTATATGTTTAATATGATATTATTCTAATAGGTGAGTTTAAGTTTAATTCAATTTTATTTAAGTTATAAAATGATTTTATTATTTTTAAATAATTAGTAAAATATTTAAAAAATATCATATTTTAATTTATTTAATTATTTATTATTTTTAAATAATTATTATTGTAAAATATCTCAAAAATATTTTATTTTAATTTTTTAATTATTTATTTTATTTTATTTAGATTTAAGTATTTACAAACTATAGTTAAATATAAAAATTTTCTGTTAAATATAAAAATATTTCATTAAAGTTAATATTAAAAAAATAAAAAATTATTAAAATAAAAAATTTCTATTATCTACACATTAATTATATAGAAGAGATACCCTAAGACTTAAAAAAAAGACTACTAGTGGTTGCCTTTAGTTATTTATATAGGAATCGATCCATGTAATTTAGTTAAGCTTAATTAAAAATAATAAATAATATTGGTAAGCTGAGACGATTTCGGCATTTGTTATACGCACTCTCTCCACTCTAAAGTCTCTAATAATCTTAGGAAATTAAAGGAGTAGAGAAAACCAAACATGCCAACCTTTTGCCGGAAAAGGGCAACATATAAATTAAATTAATTAAGCTAATGTACTCTTTTCTTTTTGCCTGTACTATATATTATTTATGTTCCAACTCAGCAATGAAGTGTCGTACCTTTACTTTGGCCATGTTTATAGGAGCGTGAAATACACAAGCTTCAAAGGCTGTTTTCTTCCACAAATTAATAAAATGGTATATATTTCGTATAACATTTATAATTATACTTAAGATATGGGAACTAGTGGAGTGAGGTTGTGCTTTTCCATCTCAAACCCTTTCTCTTTCTCTCTCTTTCCCTTTCTATGTATACGTAGCAAAGCTGGATATATATATATATATAGCCTAAGCTCTTTAACTTTTTGCCTAATAATTTCATTGTCTTGACCTCTTATTAACTTCTGTTGATCATAATAATCATAAACATATATACATGTCATATATATGGGTTAGGTAATATATATATTACTCCTCCATTGACATCCCTTACCTATTCCATGCACTACTTTTTAATTCTTTTCCAAATTTGTATACTTAAATAGCACCCGGCCCCTTTAGTTTACCTGCTTAACATAATAATCATATAATAAGCTCATCTTAGGAACCTATATTCACATGTAATGTGTAATCTGATTGTAGAGTTAATACTACCTAAATATATATTAATCCATATAGAGTATACATATTATGTTGTGACGATGGAATTGTATATGTCTGTTCCTTCAAGCTAGGGACTTGCTTAGTAAATATATACAAACCACAAATAAAAACAAAAATGTGCTGCACTATATGTGTCTCTATGTGACTAATATCTTCTTTACATCAATTTGTGTGTTGAGAAATATAAATTGTTGCCATGTTGATTTTGGTCCCTTGTAATAAGATTTCAATAAAAATTGATGGGTTGGGTAAGAGTAGTCACAGTATGTTTCTGCCGTGGTAGAGAGAGATTTTGAAGAGTTTTGGGCATCAATAATGATTATCATCATGGAGTGGCCTTGCAATATGTTTTATTAACAGATTGGTTGAAACTATTTGTACACGAACTTATTGCAGAGCTCTTGGCACTCGGTATGGTGATTAATTGTTGAATAATATTCTTGACAACCAAGGTGATATAAGAGAGTATAAAAAAGGGAAGAAAAAAAAAGCAAGTATCATAATTCTATCATTTTAAAAAGTTTTATTATTTTAAATATTTTATGATGTCTTACGATAAGTGTTATTCTTAAATAAATTTTAGTTTTATAATCTCTTATTACTTAATTAGTATTATAGTTAACAAATGCTATTTTTTTATTCATGGTAAAATTTATTCAAATTTATCTTATGTTATTTTATAATGACTTTTTTTTTTTTTGCAAATTATTTATGATAATTTATTATAAAAAAAATTTACACATTTATTTTCTAATTCATTAATTTTGCAATAATAAAATTAATTAAATTATCATTAATTATTACGATAGTTAATTTTAAACAAACTTAAAGTATTTATTTTTAATAAATATATTTTATAACTATTCTAAAATTAAATTATTTTTCTATTTATAATTAGCAAATTAATAAATATAATTTAATAGTTGTAAAATAAACTAAATTTATTTATAATAATTATATTTATATTAGACAACCATAATTTATTTATTTTTAATAATTTTAATAAATACTAACATGTTTTATTATTATTAATTTTATTACTATAATTAAATTTAGTTTATTTTTCAAATATTAAACTAATTATTAATTTAATATAATATAACCGTTATTAAATTTAAATTATTTTTATTCATTTTAACATTTCTTACAAAAAATTTATTAAATTAAATTAATAAATTAACCATAATAGCATATTTTCAATTACAAAGTAAGCAGTCAAAAAAGGGTAACAATTACACAAATATGTGAGTTCTAGCTGAATTTATCAAAATACATAAAAGATAAAACCCTCTTCAAATCATGAAATCGATTAAGAGAAAAACACTAAACCAAATAGTTTCCCAGTCATATCAAACTACATTTAACCAGAAATAAAAGACTACATAGAAATCTGCTCAAACGTATTGACCAAAGAAATACACTAATAAAATAGTGAAATCGCATTTTTCAAGTCCGAATAAAGAAACCAAATTATATAGTTTGGGAGCTAGATAGATGGCACTCGAGAAAATGTTAACACAATTTAAAAAATCATTACAAGTCGAAATTGGGGTTCATAATCGTGAAACTTCCAACTTCAAATTCTCTTAAAATTTCTCAGAAGCCAAAAAGAGGGAGAATTTTCTCCAACCCTTGAAATCCCAGCTACAAATTTAGGTTGAGGAAAAGGAAATAGTTAGAGAGTAAGAAAATCGATAGTTTTTTTTTTTTTTGGGTTAATATAGAAGATAGTAATGTACTCCGTGATTTAAACTTCCGGTCCTCGGTCAAAGAAAATAATTGGAAAAAATAAAAGAAAATTGACTTACTTTGTTATTGGGAGACTCTATCCAATAAGATTATTCAGCAGAGTCCCGAGTGGTGTGGCCGTAGGAGAGAAAGTGAGAGTGAGCGTCTCCACCTGGTAAAGTAGCTAAGCTCGTATAGGGCACCCGTACCACTGCACCACCAATACTTCTCTTTCTTTAGTTCCTAAGTCAAAAGAAAATTAAGACTGGTTTTTCAGATCAAAAATTGAAATTGAAAAGAAAGTACAGACAAAAAAATAATAAAAAAAATCGAAAGGAAAGAAAGATGAAAATACATTTGGATATGAACTGTAAACATGAATGGAGAAATAAAAGTATACGTTGACGTTCTTTCGGAGAAGAGAACTACTGCAAAAAAAAATTCTTTCGAAGAAGAAAAGAGAGGCGGACCAAATGACGGGCTGCGCAAAATTTTTACATATACATAAGTTAGTTGCTGAACCCGCCGCTGCTAATAATACTATTAGCGGCGGATAGTTCGCCTCTAATAATATTATTTATCTGCCACTAATAATTCTAAATAATAAATTTTGAGAATTTTTCTAATTATTTACTCCTAAGCATTAGTGGAGAACAATCTGCCTCTAATAATTATAGGTCTGCCGCTAATAATATTTTATATATATTTTTAATTTAAGCATTATTAGTGGCGGATCCCTAGTCCACTGCTAATAACTTTAACATTATAGGCGGATTCAACTTGCCTCTAATATTAATTTTTCTTGTAGTGATATGATGCTAGTACTGTGGTTCTTAAACTTAGTATTGTCTTTTTAACTTTGTGTTTTGATATAATAAGAACAAAATTACCTAGCTAAATATGATTCTAAAAGTGTGAGGGGAAAGATAGAAGAATATTTATATATTTAAAAAAAAATTACAACAATTTTTTTAATCCTCTTATATATATATTTTAAATTATTCTAAATTATATATTGAATCATAAAGAAAAATGCATGTTTTTAATGATATAATTTATATATTCTCTTTTTTAAAATGCAAAAACAAACAAACAAAAAAAGATTTTGAAATTTATTTATTTATTACATAAAATTGATATTCCAAAGAGAGGTACATGTAAAGGACTCTAGTTTCTTTGATACTTTCCTTGTTTGAAAAGTTATTAATTGAACAGTGACACCGTTATTCTAATTCTGCTGAAAAAGTACATGAATAAATGAAAAAAGAAATGGCTTTATGTGTGCTCTTATAGATAGGTTGGTTTACTCCGAATTAAATATCATTTCACCACAATCTCCAAAATAGGAAATCAAGAATACAATAAATCGGCGACATTAATACATATCCATTTCATTTTATATAAAGCACACATCTGCTGCTCAAAGAATGTTCCAAAGTAAAGTATAAAATGATTTGATGTATTATTCATCAAATTAATTTTCAACTTTTTCTAAATTTTGATATATTTATTTGTATTTTTATATACATATAATATTCCTGTGTTGTTATCTTCTTTCCAGAGAGAATAACATGTTATGTTTCACTAGTGCGCGTTAACAACCACAATACACACCATATGCTTTGGTCGACTATATATATGGCTATATAATAATAATATATATATATAAGCATAGATAGACTGATTGGCCACTTTTTTTCATTTTTTTACTGCTAATGTGTATCCCAGGTAATTAATAAGATCAAGGCTTCAATAATGTGTTTCTAATAATAATAATAAAGGTATACTAATTTGTGCTGAACATACATATAATCTGGCAGAAGAAAAGAAAAGGTGTATGAAAATTAATTGTTCATGAATCAATACTACACACATTCGCGTTGAATTATCAGAACTCAACTCATTAGTGCTGTTTTCTCTATCCTTTCCCTCTTTACGTGGGCCCAAACACCAAGAATTATACCTAGTGAAATCCAACCCACCAAGATATCGATCCAAGTAGTGGGTACTTGTATAGTACAAACAAAACTAAAAGCATCTCTTTCTTTAGGCTCACCCTCTCTTTCAGCCCTAATTAATTAATATTTAAAAAATATATATAGATTTCTATATGAAGTAAATAAATAAATACATTACTAAAAGCAATGCATCAACAAGTACCTTTCATTCCCACTTGTCTCATGCCAACTTTTCCGTTCAATAAATATATAATATCCAAGCACTTTACAAGCTACATGTTTTTTTCTTCTTTAATTAATATAAAGCTAGCTAGAAAGAAAGTACAATTAATGGCTGTATCGTCAACATAATCTCACTTTGTAAACATCCTTAATTACTAAATTAACCATTAATTAGATCTTTCCTAGTTAGCAAAGATTTTCCCAAAAATTTGATCTAATTATGGATAATGTTGCTTTAGTTAGGAGCCACAAATTTAAGCTCATTTACTATATTCATAAGATTGCAATCTAACACTATGCCAAAAAAGACCACAAACAAATTTGGGACCATTTTTGAAGTATGGTCAAATTGTTACTAATTAATTCATGCTTGGACGGATGCCGACAATATTTTTAATATGGAGATAAGTAGTGATATAAACATAGTACAACTAATATAATGTGAATATCATGCAACAAATTAACATAGTACAGGAATAGCTAGCTAGCAAATTGGTGTATAACTATTAATAAATTACAAATAGCTACCGTTAAATTATTGTAATGATAAATGATGTATTGCTCAGCATATGATTTGACAAATATGTTATCCATATGTTTTTTAAAAAGTAATATAAGAGAATAACAACATATCAAGCTAGCTAATTAAGTAATTGTGAAGAATACTGGCTAGGTTGGCACAGTCCACATCTGAGCTCAACTCCAAATTTTATCAAGAAAAGAAAATAGAGAAACGAAAAGTAAGGTTACAATCTGCTCAAACAAACTACGTATTAATGTCTCTCTAAACCTCTATAGAGCAAAGTCCAAAAGAAAAAGACTTAAATTAAAGAGAAAATATGAATTATAAACTTTGGTCAAATCATCTAAAATGATAAAATTAGGCACATAAAATCTTTAGAAACCAAAAAGAATAAATATCACGATAATTAAAACTGCCAACTCTACCCTAAATGAGAGAAACGATAACCATAAAACTTAATAATTTCAACCAAGAAAGGAGCAACACCTGTAGCTAGACTATTCGACGGCAATGATTGCTATCAGTGTCTTTATCAAAAACGAAAAGTCAATCACAATCTTATTGGAAACAAAATAACTCATTACAAAACTTCTAGCATTGCAAAAAACGCCTACAGCCAAAAACACTCTACCTTGATTTTCACCCACCTAGCCAGCAGAGAGAACCATTTATTAGTTATTTTATTTTATTAATTTTATTAAAAAAATTAAAATTATTAAATTATTAAATTAAAACCTAAATCTCTAATTAGAAAAACTTAATAATGAAAATATATATAAATTAAATTAAATTAAATTAGTTATCGTCTTGTTCAATCTTTAATTGTTAAGAACAGGACAATTTAATCACATAAATCTTAATTAAAAGAAGAAGAAAAAAAAGAGTACATTTAGAAAGTTCTTGGTTTCTTGAATCTCCTTCTTCAGTGGTGGAATAATATTTCAAATCACGCAATATACATTGAAACAAATTGGATTCAATAACTCAAAAATTCTTACAAAATACAAAATTTCACCCTTACGTTTGAGAGACGTTTGAGAGGTTAATTCTTAATTAGTAACTAAGTAAAATAAGTAACATATTTTAACTAAGTAAAAACTATGGAATAAAGAAGAAACTTAATAAGAATTAAAAAAAAAAACTAAATTAACAAGAAAAATATAAATTTATTTTAAACTTTTGATGTTAAAGAGTAAATTTAAAAATGATTAAAATACAAAATTGTATAAAAATTAACAAATAAATTAATTGTATAATTTAAACTTTTATTATTTTATTCGTTTGTGTATTATGGTCACACTATTGATCTCAACTTTCTTCTAAAGTAATCTCAGAAAACTAAAACAAAATCTACAAAAGTTTAAATTAAAAATAATAAACTTTATAGTATTTTTAATTTATTGTTTTTTTATTAATTTAAACTTTATAATTTGTTTAGATCTTAATCAGTTAATTTTTATACTTAAAAAAAATCTAGTTATTAACATTAAAGTTTAAATTAAATTTATAATTTAATATTTTTTATTAATTTAAATTTATTTTAAACTTTGACGCCCAAAGATAAAATTAAAAATAATTAACATTAATAAAAAAATATACATTGAATAATAACAAAAAAAAAATATTTATAAATTTTTAATTCTAAATTTTAACACAAAAAGTTTTAAATAAATTAAATATTGTTTTATATTAAAAAATTTAACTTTTATAGTGTTTTAGTTTTTATTTTATTTTACAATAATATTTTTATTAAAAAATAATCATGTGTTTGGCATATTTATTTTACGGATTTTTTAAATAGAATTGTTATTGTTTGCATTAAAATAAGAAGGTTGTAATTCAATATTCTAAAAAAAAAAAAAATAGGTCCAACCTATCAAGATTTACAAAAAATTAACAAAACTTACAATATACACTACAAAAAAGTATTTCTACCGAGAATACTGTACCGAAAATTTTAGGTATATATAATTTCAGATACGCAGGTTGGGAAAAACTTAAGTGACTATACCGAGAACAGGGTCTGGACATAAATCCTGGGAACAGACCTTTTCTTCTTCCCTTTTCCCTCATTCTATTGACAATCCCTCTCTCTCTCCCCTATTTCCTCTCTCTCTCACTAAACTCCAACTCTCTCACTCACTAAAATATCTCTTTCAAGTGCTAAATTTCTTACCAAACTTAGTTTTCTTCTCTATTTCCGAGGGTAATTTATATTTCGCTAAGTTATATATATATATATTTGTATAACATTCTAACCCTTTTTTTTTAAGGTTTTTTTGGTGCAATTTTCACATTTCAAATTGAAGTTTACCTGCTATTTCAAAGTCCAAAGGTAATTTGTTTCCTATTTTTAATATTTGTATTATTTTTTTCCAAATTTTTTTTAGTTATTTTGTATATATATATGTTGACCGCGTTTTTGGCCAACGACGTGTAGACGTCAAAAACGATAAAAACCTTCAAGAGAAATAAACGACACAGACGATTTTTATAGTGGTTCAGCCCCATTGTGTTGGTAATAATCCACTTACACTTGTGATTATAGATCTACACTCAAGATCAGATGAACCTGAGTCAACTGAGTTTCTTCAGTGCAGATTACAAGAATACAAGAATTCTCTCAAATACAAGTACTCTTTCTCTCTAGAAAATTAGAATTCGAATCAAAAGTCCCCTTTATGATGCCATAAGCCTTGTATTTATAGGCTCAGGATCGTACAGATGGTATCCCCCCATAATCGGGATATTTTACTATTCTCATTATATTTAATTTACAATAATATTCAAAATATAACAATATACTATATCAGTGGGATAAATTGAGAGATTCCCGCACAAGCCAAGATCGATTCTTGTTGAAGCCGTTTCTGGGATCTCTTGCGTAGCCCTGCTCTGTCTAGTCGATCCATATCACATTCATGCTGGTCGGCCAAACCTTCACTGGGCAGACACGCACCTAACTGGGCAGACATGCACTTAACTGGGCAGACATGCACTTGACTGGGCAGACATGCACTTGGCTGGTCGGACATGGTCATGACTAGTCGGACATGGTCATGACTGGTCGGCCAAGGTCATGCCTGGGCAAACAAACACATGACTGGTCGGACATGGTCATGACTGGTCGGACATGGTCATGCCTGGGCAGACAAACATGTAACTGGCCAGTCAAAAATTCTTCACTGGTCTACCGAGTCACTCCTAAGCCAAATCACCCAACCATTCCTTGTCATTTGTCATTTCTATTGCCACGTCATCAAACTCCAATTTTTGGGGATAACAATATATATATTTATTTACTAATTTACTGTGTAGAGATTTTGATTTTGATTTTGTTTTTGTATGTATATATTTATGTATACTTTATTTTTTGTATAGAGATTATGATTGTGTTTTTATATACATATATATAAATAAATGTTAGTTAAAAGTAAAAATTTGTTATTAGATTAGGTGTTATTTTTATTATTTTAGTTTTTTTATAATTAAATTTTTAAAATGTTTTATTAGTGAAAATGAGATTAGGGATTAGAAAATTAGAAATTTTTTAGATGGTTACTAAATTAGATGATTAATTAGTATTTTTTTGGTATTAAAATGCATAATTTGTTTGTTTGGTAAAAATTATTGTTACACCCAAATTTCGAGAATAGAAATTTTGATCTCAAAAGTCAGGCTCGTGAAATGTAAGCTCAAAATAAGCATATTCATCATATAGTTGGCTATAATGAGAAAGTCTTGGATGGTCTCGTTGAGTATTAAAACGGTGACGTCGGAATTGGTGAGCTCGGAGTTACACGATCTCGAAGGGGTTTTGAGGCTACAAGTCGAGCTCGAAGCTACAATGAAAGAGGAGTCAGCACTTGTATAGATCTACTGGTTCAATTTCTGCCATCAGACAAGACAACTCGAGCTCAGGCATTATGTGCTTGGGGAGGGTGATCTCAATAAAGTCTCTTGCTAAGACCGAGGTAAATTAAGTTGACGAGCTCGTGGTGGATGACCGATCTCAGAGGCATTCATTTAAGGTCAATAGACACACGTGAATGTAGCTACTGTTTGAATATCCCTATATATAAGGGATTGGTTGTAATCTGTTAATTAATCCTGAATATCGTGGGATTTATGCGCGTATTGTGTAATTATATGCATTTAAGTATATTTAATTTGCGATTTGGATAATAACTCCCCTGAAATGTGAGGGGATATATTCTGTAAACCACTTTATAAATAGCGTGGAGCAATTCATTTGTGGGGACTAAGAAATTTGTATGGGGAAGACTCTAGCTTCCAGGAAAGCTTTGAGAGAATTCCAAAAATTGAATAACACCGACTCGTGGACTAGGCAGATTTTAACTGCTGAACCACGTAAAAATTGTGTCTCTTATTGTTTGTCTCTGTTTACCCAAAAACGGTTGTTGATGATGTGGCAAGGATTTCTCACACGTGGTTGACACGTGGCCGAGTTGAAGTGAAAAGGTGTTGTTTGGTTATCGACCAGATGCATATTGCTTCACCAAGGCTGACTTTTAGGTACGACCAGGTTGGTCGTTATTCACTTCTAAGAATGTAATCCTATAATAATTACATTGGATATTTCCTCTTTATTACTTTGATCCGCAAATATTAATGAGAGTTAAGGCCCAATGGCCCACGTAACCCCCTTGAGCCTATAAATATGCATGAAATAGCTCAAGGATGGGACTTTTGGATTTTTGAATCTTTTTCCTGAATATTGAGAGAGAGAGAGAGAGCTATAGTGCGATTATCCATCGTTTTATTGTAATTCTCCCAAGGTTTGTGAAACTTAAGAACCCAAGTTCTTCGATCACAGCGTTGGGATTCAATATTAATAATAGCAGTAAATGGACGTAGGTCATTACCATTCTTTGAGGCCGAACCACTATAAATCGTTGGTGTTTTCTTCTTTTCCATTAGATTAAACTCTTAATTGTCGTCTCATTTCTTGTCGTGTATTTGACTCCGTGTCGTTGGCCAAATCGAGGGTCAACAGTCTCCTTTGGTATTTTGTTTAATTGCTCTTCATTTCTAAGTTGACGAAAAATGGCGTCAACAGTTTGGTGCTTTTTATATTATTTCATATAATATAATATTAGATTAAATAATGTGACAAAATGTGATTTGTCACACAAATGTGATTTGTCACATCTTGTAACATATTATTGAGAGTCACAAAATTGGACACATGTGTGTGTCCAAATGTGACATATTTTGGAGTTACAAAATCAGTTACAAATTTGTAACTCCCAAATATTACCCAATAATGTGTATATTATATGTTACACATTTTGAGATTGGATTTCATAAAGCCATATGAGAAATGGCTGATAGAGATGTGATTTTAACTCCCATATTGTAAATGGAAGTTACAAAATCAAGAGAGAATAAATTGGAACGTTTTGGAAAAAACTGAAAAATTCGTTGCTGAAATTGACTGAGCGCCGCGGCGCCTAGAACGAGCGCCGCGGCTCTAGTGGCTGACAGTTTCTTTGAATTTCGGTTTTTATCCAATTTTGAACGTTTCCAACAGCCAAGTAACTCCCAAATCTCTATTTTAATTCCATAAAACATCCAATTAAACATTGGTAACAGCCATGGGGGTTGGTGGAATTTGAAATTCAAAGGGGTATCTCAAACTCTATAAATAAGAGCCTAATGCTCACTTGTAAGACACACCATTTTTCATCCACAAAGCACTTGGCTGAAAAATACACCAAAAGGCTTGATAATTCCAGAGAGCTATTTCCTAGAGAGATCCCTTAGTGCTTAGAGAATAGGGGGAAATAAGCTTTTGGACAAAGGTCTTGAACCTTGTTCAAGTTGGTGATCCCCACTACTCTACACTTTGGTTGTGTGAGAGTTTGTTTGTGTTTTTCATTCTTGTGTTCTTCTTATTTACTTGTATTGTTATAGTATTGAGTTTGTAATCTTCTTCTTCTACATCTTTTTATTTACTTGTATTTTGAGCAATTGTGTTGTAATACCTATTTAATAAATATTATCTTGTCCATTGTATTTTTGCATAGAGTTGTAATTGGTTTTTCCATATTTCCATTGAGCAATAATATATATTCTCTAACAATCAAAAGCTTATATTCCTTTTCAATGGAAGGAGAAGCCATAGAGATTTTGTGAGGATTCAACCTTGAAAAGATGGTAAGATAAGGTAATGTTCTTCTTTGATTTTCTTAGAAGATCTAATGGTTTTCATATAGTGATAGAAATGAGAAAAAGAAAAGTTTATAAATGAGGTTCATTGTTTTCTAATCTCCTTTGTTTTATAATGGTTAGATTAGAAGATAATTCAATATGTTGAGTTTTTGTTATATGTGATTAACATGTAAATAATCTAGTAGATTATTGGATAATATGATAAGCATGTTATAGAATTGTCTTATAATGAGATACATTGTAACATATGTTACACATCTATTTGTGGAAGTTAAATCTTTAGAAGTGAACTTTTGAGAAGCTCTACATAATCTAGTGATTTTTAATCTTATGTGTATGTGAGATAGTAAGACATACATTTGACATGAAAATTATTTTTTGAGATTTTATAAATCATGATAATTAGGTAGTTTTTGATATGCCTATATATTGATTTTGTGAATCAATAGAATATATCAATATGTGGATATGTGAATTATTGTATAATATTTGGGATGTATTTACAATATTATTATGAGATTAACAATGCATGCTAATATGATGGATATATGTTGACAAATTGTGTGAAATTTCTTTGAGACATAATTATGTTAATATATAAATGTATATTGATTTATACACGAGAATTATCATGATTATTATGGTGTGCCATATAATATGATTATTAAGGTGATAATAATATTAATATGTTTTATCCTCTATTATTGCAATATGATGAGTTACCATTTATTTGGTAAATAAAGAGAATTATTTGTAAATTAAAATTCTCATTTAAAGTGTTGAGCATCTCAATTATGTGATAAGAAAAGATGAACCTAAGGGGGTTACATCTTTTTATATGTGTCTTGCCATTGCAAGAAAAATGAATCAAAGTGGATTAAAAAATTGTGGGATGACATATTGACTCAATAGACTAATAGTCTAGAGTGTGGTCAAATACAATATATTTGAGAATTATTTAGTGACAATAATTCTTAAATATTCAATGAGGAGACATTTTCAAAATTGGAGAAGCAATTTTGAATCTTTACACCAATGGTGAATAAAAGAGAACTTTATTCATTTTGGTTAAAGATGGTGATATGTTTAAATTAATCTCAATGAGGAGATAATTTAAAAAAAAAAAAAAAACATAAGAAATTTAAGTGTTTAAATAAATCAATGAGGGTTTATTTTCTTTGATTTAAAGTGTTTAAAAAAAAAAATTGACACTTTCATTTTGATTTTGATGAGGAAATCAATGGATGTCAAATTGTTGTTTTCAAAAGAGACTCTTAAGAAATACACAAAAGTTGTTTAAGTGATTTTGAGATTATTTAGACAACTAAAAGTAAAAGTTGCTTTGAAAGAAATGTGTCTTGCTTTAGCAAGTAAATGAATCAAGACAAACATTGAGGTTTTTTATCTTGATCTATTGAGTATTTATCATGAAGCTTAAGGACTCATGATGAACTTTGAGAATCATAGGTCTAGATTTATCTTGGAGGATAAATGACTTATTAGAAATGAAGAGATTTCTATTTTAAAGTGATATTTTATTATCATTATGTGAGAAATGTAGGGGTGATGCTCCAAAGTTAATCAATTTATTTTGTTGATAATAATTGATTAATTTGGTTATCCTATCAAATAGGTGATTTGGAATTCCACATTCTAAATCATATTGGCTATATGTGTATAGAATGAACAAATCTAGACATGTTTGGTGTCTAAAGTCATTGTTTGTAATATTTTGATTCAAGAAGGAATCAATTTAAACATAAAGGAGAATTTTAGAAACAAAGAGGTTTCTAGAATTAATATTCAAGGAAAATGTTTATCTTGGATATAAAACTATAAAATAGTGGGGGTGTTGACTATGGTCAAAATCACTATTTTAAAAGGGTAACTATTTTAATCAAACCATGGCTAACAACAAAGTTTGAATAAAATAATGAGAGTGTCTAAGTATGCATACATGAGAAAATAAATGATTCAAATGGAATCATTTCTACATCTCAAGGGGTGGGACTTAGACTCCCTAAAGAGATTCACGGTTGATGGTAACCTATCTTAATACTAGTAACCAAACTAGTATTAGGTTCAATAGGTAATAACAAGTCAATCAAGTGAATAGATAGTAGTACTCAAATTTTGTCCCATCTGAGATATGAGTAATAGTGTGTTACCAAAAAGAGGGTTAAAACCGAAAGGTTTTTTAATAGAACTCAGTTTCGAAAAGACAAGTATTTTAGGGTAACAAAATACTGTAAGAGTTCTACCTATATAGACCTAGGGGTGGTGCCGCCCCTCATGAGAATTGGGAGTCATTCTCAAGAAAAGTCTATGAATGGAATGTGCACATGGCCATTAACGGTGCAAAAGCGAGACATTGAGGTCTCAAGTGAACACAGCAAAGGTGTGTGTGTTATCACCGGTTTGTTATCAAGGGATAGTGGTTCAATGCTTCGGCAACCAAAATTTCAACAAACTTTGTGATAATTACACTAAGGTAAAATTCAAGTCGAAAGACATTTTACTTTATGTACCAATGCAAAGGTTTCTATAGAGAGTGATTATTTAATCAAGTGGGGGAATATTATATTTTAATATAATGTTTGATTGATTAAATAAGTGTTACAAAAAGTGATTATTTAATCTAGTGGGGGAATGTTATATTATTTCATATAATATAATATTAGATTAAATAATGTGACAAAATGTGATTTGTCACACAAATGTGATTTGTCACACAAATGTGATTTGTCACATCTTGTAACATATTATTGAGAGTCACAAAATTGGACACATGTGTGTGTCCAAATGTGACATATTTTGGAGTTACAAAATCAGTTACAAATTTGTAACTCCCAAATATTACCCAATAATGTGTATATTATATGTTACACATTTTGAGATTGGATTTCATAAAGCCATATGAGAAATGGCTGATAGAGATGTGATTTTAACTCCCATATTGTAAATGGAAGTTACAAAATCAAGAGGGAATAAATTGGAACGTTTTGGAAAAAACTGAAAAATTCGTTGCTGAAATTGACTGAGTGCCACGGCGCCTGGAACGAGCGCCGCGGCTCTAGTGGCTGACAGTTTCTTTGAATTTCGGTTTTTATCCAATTTTGAACGTTTCCAACAGCCAAGTAACTCCCAAATCTCTATTTTAATTCCATAAAACATCCAATTAAACATTGGTAACAGCCATGGGGGTTGGTGGAATTTGAAATTCAAAGGGGTATCTCAAACTCGATAAATAAGAACCTAATGCTCACTTGTAAGACACACCATTTTTCATCCACAAAGCACTTGGCTGAAAAATACACCAAAAGGCTTGATAATTCCAGAGAGCTATTTCCTAGAGAGATCCCTTAGTGCTTAGAGAATAGGGGGAAATAAGCTTTTGGACAAAGGTCTTGAACCTTGTTCAAGTTGGTGCTCCCCACTACTCTACACTTTGGTTGTGTGAGAGTTTGTTTGTGTTTTTCATTCTTGTGTTCTTCTTATTTACTTGTATTGTTATAGTATTGAGTTTGTAATCTTCTTCTTCTACATCTTTTTATTTACTTGTATTTTGAGCAATTGAGTTGTAATACCTATTTAATAAATATTATCTTGTCCATTGTATTTTTGCATAGAGTTGTAATTGGTTTTTCCATATTTCCATTGAGCAATAATATATATTCTCTAACAGTGCTTTCATTGAGAGCCATTAAACAAGACGTGAGCCTGTTTAATTTGAAAACCTCCTGAATCATCAATGGCTACTGCAAACAACCCCAGAACTAGTGGGCAACCATTGCCCCAGATACCCGAGGAGCAGACTCCTCGTGCCGAGGAATATCCCCGACGACCTGGAAAGTAGCCTATGGTGGACCCGGACCCTTAGCAAAGGAGTGATTCATCCAATTCTCGAGGGCCACCTGCTCCCAGGCCTGATGAGGATTTATACTACAACCCTGAAAGATATGTTCCTATCGTGGAACTTGAAAATCATCAATTGCACAAGAAATTGGCAGAGGTGACAAAACGCAATGAAGAATTAGCCAGACAGGAAGCTGACGCCCAGGCACCTCCCCGGAGGCCTAAAGGACGCCCCCATGGGAGCACGACCGCCAGGAGGGCAGAACAAGCATCGCAGCCGGAGCAGCCAAGGCCCCGAAGGAGTACCCGGGTTGAGGCCACTATCAACCCGACTGCAGAATTTCCTACAGGAACGGGTAATAACCGAGCCCCTCCTGTGGCTCGAAACCCGAATCCTAATACTGCAAGGAACAACCCGGAGCCTCTCTGGGCGAATTTTGGGCCATCTAGACCCAACAATGGGAGATAGCCACCGTCGCCCATAAGGCATCTGCCATCACCAATAAGACACCCCTCGCCAGTCCGAGAGGTCCCACGACCTGCACCACGGAGGCCATCTCGTAGCGGTAGTCGAGATGGAAACCGACAGGTCAGGCCTAGACAGGGGAACGAAAGGGTGGCTACCCGAGATCGCAAAGATCCTCAGCCTTTGGGAAGCCAAATGTCAAGATCACAAACTGTTGGAACAAGAAGGTCGGCAGGGGACCCACCTCGTAATCACCGAGCCACACCTACAGAGAGGGCTACAAGTTATGTAGGCGAAAGCTCGGACTACACTCGATCCGTAAGCATTTATAATATTGATACAAGGCCTACAGGGAATCAAGGGAATCACCCCGGTCTGCGAAATCATCTAAACCATAATCGAGGGCGAGATAATCCCCCGAACCTTGATCTGCGTGACCATCTAAACGGTCTTAAGCAGCCAGCGTATAACCCTATACTAAGACAGGGAGCTGGAGTTTTTATTAATGATAACTAGCCCCTCAGGTCCAAGCTCGACCCCCAGTGGATTTATTCCAGGAAAGGATTGACCAGTTAGAAAGAGCATTCAAGCTCCTGTAAGACGAGCGTAACAGGGACAAGGCTAAAGAGCTCGATGAGGAGCTCGAGCCTTTTGCCCCGCATATCTCCAATACTCTATTTCCTCAGGGATTCAGAATACCCCATGTCCCACCATTTGATGGAAACTCAAACCTGTATAGTCATCTGAGTACCTTCAACACCATCGTGCGAGCCAGCAATGTTGGCTACGAGCTCAGATGTATGTTGTTCCCAGCCACACTTACAGGACCAGCAAAAAATTTGTTTGAGAAGTTTAGAAGACATTCGATCTCGTCCTGGGATCAATTAGCTAGAGACTTTAAGAAGCAATTTAAGGCTATGGTTGGAATTAGGCCCAAGGCCTCAGCCTTAACCAATGTCCAACAACAGCAAGATGAGTCATTAAAGAGTTACCTCATGAGGTTTAACCTAGAAGTGGCCCGAGCTCGGAATGTCAACGATAGCGTCCACCTGATGGCTGTTAGGGCGGGTATTTTTCCAGGAAGTCCCCTTTGGGAAGATTTACAAAGGAAACATATCAGGTCACTAACCAAGTTTAATCGGAGGGCCCAGAGATTTGTCAATGTAGAAGAGGCGAGGTTAGCACTGAACCTGACCTCTCCACCCATAACTACAATGACAAACATGAACTCTGCCTCGACCTTGGTGACCCTGTCAACTTCAAAACCCTCTAGGGATAACCCTTCTAAAAGGAAGAAGAACGAAGGGAATAACCCCGAGGCTGATGGAGGTAAGAAGAAGAAATGGGATAAATACCTCTCCGTATACAAGGTGTATACCGAGCTCAATGAGTCTCGGGAGAATATTTACCCGGCCAATGAAAACCAAGTCCCGTTCAGATGACCTGGCCCCATGAGGAATCAGAAGGCGAAAAGGGACTCAAATAAATATTGTAGATTCCATAGAGACATTAGACACACAACTGACGAGTGTCGACAATTAAAGGACGAGATCGAAGGTTTGATATCGAGGGGATATTTCGGTCAATATGTCAGAAACTGAAATCCCATTCAAGCATCAACAAGTCAGAGGGCAGCAGTCACGCAGTCTGCCCAACTTAATAACTCTCGAGCTCAGGAGGATGAGAGACCCCCTCCAATTGATGAAGAGGATGTAGTAACCATCTTGGGGGGACCTCATATCGCAAGTTTGGGCAGGAATGCCTAGAAAAGATACGTAAACGAGCTCAAGACCGGAGATGGCCGGGGGACAGACGTCCCACATAGAGTATGATTGGAGGAGGGGCACTCCCTTTGTACAGAGGATTGCTGCGACTGAAAACCCCAGTAAGTTGAAGATGCCAACACTGCCGAACTTTGACGGGTATAGAGACCCAGTATCTCATGTTAACAAGTTTGAGATACAAATGGATATACAGAAAGTGCCAGAAGATACCCGCTGCAGGATCTTCCCCGCGACACTATCTGACACTGCCCAGAAGTGGTTCTTCAAGTTCCCTCCTGCTAGTATAGTATCTTGGGAAATGTTCGTAAAAGAATTCTACGGAAAATTCTATGCGGGTCGCGTACACCCCACAGAGGCTAACCAGCTGGTCGAGATACGCTTGAAGGAGGGAGAGCCCATAAAGGAATATGTCCAATGCTTCATGCGAGCAGCAGCTGGAGCCAAGTCAGTGGATGATGAAGGCAAGATAATGGCCCTAACTACTGGGGTTAGGCACCATTCACCCCTCTGGAGTAGCCTTTGAAAGAATGGGGTAAGAATACCCAGGAGTTTTTGGATTGGGCTGATCAATATATCAAGCTCGAGGACACGATTTCCAATGAAGGGAAATCGCCAACAAAAGACAAGGGGTCGAAGGAAGAACCCGCCAAGGCCGCCAATGGGTCAGAAAATCCCAATGGAAACGACAACGGCAACGAGAATGGAAATGGTAGGAACGGTGGAAAGCGGGCGAATAATGAACCCTCAACTTCTGAAAATGAACGCCCCAAAGGCAGTCGATACGAGCCAAGATTCACCAACTACACAACCCTTGTCGAAAGCCAAGCGGAAGTCTACCAGGCGACCAGCTCAAGCGTGCCTTACAAACGACCCACTCCTATAAGGAAAGATATCTCCAAGAGAGATACGACAAAATTCTATCATTTTCACAACGACTACGGGCACGACACCAACGAATGTAACCAGTTGAAAGACGAGATTAAGTTCCTGATTAGGCAGGGACATCTAAGAAGATATGTGCAAGCCATAGGAGGGTCTAAGTGGGAGGCTCAAGGTGGCAACGAGCAGGCGCCTGCACGCCAGCGCTCGCCACCTCTACAGCCAGCTCCTGTGGCAGGCACTTTACTCACCATCCACGGAGGCCCACATCTCGCAGGGGACAATGGGAAGGCAAGGGAACGATATGCTCGAACCCTACGCCACGACCAGGACATCGAGATGATGAGTGTGGAGGATCGAGCACTAAAAAAGACTCGAACAGAGGAGGAATTGATAACCTTCTCTAAAGAAGATGCCCAGCACGTACGATTCCCACACTCTGATCCGCTGGTCGTAGACGTACAAATTTCCAACATGATGGTGAAGAGGGTGTTGTTCGACACAGGAAGTTCGGTCATCATCCTATACAAGTCTTCACTGGAGAGAATGAAGCTGTCCGTCAAGGACCTGGAGGCATGGAACCAAACCATCTATGGTTTTTTCGGCGAAGGGCTCGCCCCGACTGGGTCGATTAGGCTTCCAGTTACAGCAGGTACTGCACCTGCTAACAGGACATTACTCACTACTTTCATAGTTGTTGATTGTCCTTCGGCATACAATGCTGTAATTGGGAGACCAATTCTGGTCGACCTACGGGTCGTCACTTCAATATGGCACCTTTCCATGAAATTCCCAACAGACGCAGGGGTAGCATGCGTATTGGGAAATCAGTGGGAAGCAAGAGAGTGCTATAACGCCTCGATAACCAAGGAAAAGAAAGGTGTGTCGAAAGATGTTCCCAGAAAAGAGTTGCAAATGGCAATTGATGCCCAGGCCCAGTTAAGTGACAATGTCACCAAATAGGGTGTTGCCCAAAGTGAGGATAGAGACTTGGATCCTCGCTTTGGGGATTTTGAGGAAGAAATAGGACCCATCGAGGACCTTGAAGAGGTCCAGCTCGATGAATAAAATCCGACCATGGTTGTGAAAGTCGGTAAAAACTTAGAGACAACAAAAAAAAAAGCATTTGTGGAGTTTTTGAGGAGGAACCAGGAAGTCTTCGCCTGGTCGCACAAAGACATGGTTGGAATAGACCCTGCAGTCATCAACCATATCCTGAGCATCGACAAGAGTTTTCCATCAGTGCAACAGAAAAGAAGGCTGCTCGACAAAGATAGATCAAAGGCCTTAAAAGAAGAAGTTGAGAAGCTGAAGGATAATGGGTTCATCAGAGTGGCGTTTTATCCATCGTGGGTCTCTAATCCTGTGCTAGTTCCCGAGCGGAATGGCAAATGGTGAACATGCGTGGATTTCACAGACCTCAATAAAGCCTGCCCCAAGGATTGTTTCCCACTCCCTAGGATCGACCAACTGGTCGATGCCACTGCAGGGCATGAGATTATCTCTTTTATGGATGCATACTCTAGATATAATTAGATTAGTATGCATCCCAATGATGAGGATCACGCTAGCTTTTAGACTGATACAGGGCTTTACTGTTACAAAGTAATGCCCTTCGGTTTGAAAAACGCTGGTGCGACTTACCAGCGACTAGTCAACCACATGTTTAAGGAGCTGATCAGGAAAAACATGGAGGTATACATCGATGACATGCTGGTAAAATCACAGAAGGTAGAAGGGCATATAGAGGATTTGCAAGAGTGCTTCAACGTCTTGAACAAATATCAGATGAAGTTGAATCCCCTCAAATGCTCCTTTGGAGTAGGATCATGGAAGTTCTTGGGATTTATAGTTAACTCGAGAGTAATTGAAGCCAACCCCGAGAAAATCAAAGCCCTGATCAATATGAAATCGCCAACAAAGATTAAGGATGTTCAAAGTTTGACCGGAAGAATTGCCGCTCTCAGTAGATTTATTTCAAAATCAACGGACAGGTGTGTTCCATTTTTTAATCTACTTAGAGGCAACAAGAAATTTGAGTGGACGGAGGAGTGCAAGCAGGCATTCCAAGCATTGAAGACTCGCATGGTGCAACCACCCGTTCTATCAAAGCCAGTCGGTGAGGAGACTTTGTTTGTCTACTTGGGGATTACGGAATATGCTGCTATTGTTGTCTTAGTAAGGGAGGAAGAAGGCGTGCATAAGGTTGTTTATTATGTAAGCAATAGACTAATTGGAGAGAAGCTGCGATATCCACCAATTGAAAAGTTGGCCTATTGCTTAATTTTGGCCTCAAGGAAGCTATGGCCTTACTTTCAAGCTCACTCAATCACAGTTTTGACTGACCAACCTCTACGGCAAGTTCTGCAAAAGCCAGAGGCTGCAGGGAGATTGTTGAAATGGGCAGTCGAACTTGGGCAATTCGATATCTCTTACTTACCGCGAGCAGCGATAAAAGGGCAAGCCCTAGCTGACTTCATTGTAGAGTTCACTGAACTTACAGATAGCGAGCAGACCGAAGAGCCTAAGTCTCAAAACCAACCCCCCTCATGGAAGTTATTTACAGACGGCTCTTCCAATGAGCATCATGCAGGGGCAGGGATGATCCTAATTATGCCTGAAGGGCTTCAATTTCACTGTGCAATCAGGTTTGACTTCACTGCTTCCAACAACGAGGTTGAATATGAAGCGTTGCTCGCTGGGTTACGATTAGCCAGGGACATGAATATAAAAACACTTGACATTTACAGTGACTCTTAGTTGGTGGTAAATCAAGTAATGGGAGAGTACCAAGCCCGAGGTTTAAAGATGGTTTCCTATTTAAACAAAACAAAGGATCTGTTAGCACAGTTTGACAAGTACACCCTTCATCAAGTGCCTCGTGACCAGAATTCAAACGCTGATGCTTTAGCCAAGCTAGCAAGTGCAAAAGATGTTGATACTTTGAACATAGTGCCAGTTGAATGACTAGCTATGCCAAGCATCCAAGCAGAGGAGACCACTCTGGTGATTCAGATGGCAGATACATGGATGGCACCATATGTAGAGTATCTGACGCAAGGTGTGTTACCAACGGACAGAAACAAAGCTAGGATCCTCTAGCGACAGGCTGCTAGGTATATCCTGGTGGATGGAATCTTGTACTGGAGGGGATACTCAATGCCACTCCTCAGGTGTATTTCAAAAGAGAAGGCCAAAGAATTAATGAAAGAGGTAGACGAAGGCTTCTGCGGGGACCACGCTGGGGGGAAAAGCTTGTCAAAAAAGATCCTGAGACAAGGGTATTTCTGGCCAACGATAAATGAAGACTCGATGGAATTCGTACGGAGGTGTGACAAGTGCCAGAGGTTCTCCAAAATCCCATGAGCAACCCCTAATGAGCTAAAACAGATGCAAAGTCCGTGGCCGTTTGCAGCTTGGGATATAGATTTAATCAGATCTTTGCCCACAAGAAAGGGTGGCGTCAAGTATGTTGTGGTTGCCGTCGATTACTTCACTAAATGGGCCAAAGCCGAGCCACTCGCAACCATAACGAACAAGAAAGTGCTGGATTTTGTAGTCAAAAACATCGTTTGTCGCTATGGATTGCCGAGGAAAATCGTCTCAGATAACGGCACGTAGTTTGATAGTGATTTATTCACAGACTTTTGCGAACGGCATGGGATTATCAAAATATTTTCTTCAGTTGCTCATCCCCAAGCAAATGGACAAGTCGAAGTGGCCCGAGCTCGGAATGTCGACGATAGCGGCCACCTGATGGCCGTTAGGGCAGGTATTTTGCCAAGAAGTCCCCTTTGGGAAGATTTACAAAGGAAACATATCAGGTCACTAACCAAGTTCAATCGGAGGGCCCAGAGATTTGTCAATGTAGAAGAGGCGAGGTTAGCACTGAACCTGACCTCTCCACCCATAACTACAATGACAAACATGAACTCTGCCTCGACCTCGGTGACCCCGTCAACTTCAAAACCCTCTGGGGATAACCCTTCTAAAAGGAAGAAGAACGAAGGGAATAACCCTGAGGCTGATGGAGGTAAGAAGAAGAAAGGGGATAAATACCTCTCCGTATACAAGGTGTATACCGAGCTCAATGAGTCTCGGGAGAATATTTACCCAGCCAATGAAAACCAGGTCCCGTTCAGACGACCGGGCCCCATGAGGAATCAGAAGGCGAAAAGGGACTCAAATAAATACTGTAGATTCCATAGAGACATTGAACACACAATCGACGAGTGTCGAAAATTAAAGGACGAGATCGAAGGTTTGATCTCAAGGGGATATTTCGGTCAATATGTCAGAAACTAAAATCCCATTCAAGCATCAACAAGTCAGAGGGCAGTAGTCACACAGTCTGCCCTACACAATAACTCCCGAGCTCGGGAGGATGACAGACCCCATCCGATTGATGGAGAGGATGTAGTAATCATCTCGGGGGGACCTCATATCGCAAGTTTGGATAGGAACGCCTAGAAAAGATACGTAAACGAGCTCAAGACCGGAGATGGTTCTCCTTACGAACCCAAGTCGTGAGCTCCAAAACAACAGAGGGTTGAGACTCAACCCATAATATTTACCGAAGAGGACACATCACATGTCCAATTTCCTCATAACGACCCATTGGTCATTACACTCCAGCTCGCGAACAAGAGGGTATGCCGAGTCCTGATTGATAATGGGAGCTTGGTGAATATCCTTTACAAAGCCACTCTAGAAAAGATGGGACCTGTGCTTTGCAATTTGAAAGCATGTGTAACAAAGTTGTACGGATTTTAGGAGAAGGGATTTCCTGTATGGGATCCATCAAACTCCCCGTAACCTTGGGAGATTATCCAGTCTCAGTAACCAAGATGATGGAGTTTGTAGTGGTGGACCTCCCATCAGCATACAACGTACTTCTCGGGAGACCTGCCCTGATTGGGCTAGGGACAGTATCATCTGTTAGGCATTTGGCCATCAAGTTCCCGACCTCTAGTGGCCTCGGGACGTTGAAGGGAGACCAGCTCGCAGGAAGGGAGTGTTACAGCGTCTCCATAAGAGGAAAAAGTCAGACAAGTGCGCAAGCCCTTGTAATTATCCAAGAAATTAATAAAGTCATTTTTGAAATTGATGAGGAGATCGATCCCAAAGTCAATGAGAGGGCCGATCTCAAACCTTTGGAAGAGCTCGAGGAGGTAAAGCTTGATGCAGTGGATGTTACAAAGGTGGTGAAGGTGGGTAAGAACCTTTCTAAAAAGGAAAGATAGAAATTAATTTGCTTCTTGAAAGAAAACCAGGATGTGTTTGCATGGTTGCACTCGGACATGGTAGGAATCAGTCTGAATGTCATGAGGCATGCGCTTAATATTGATAAAAGCTTCCCCCTGAAGCAGCAAAAATGAAGACTCCTGGGTGATGATAGAAAGAAGGCTCTCAAGGAGGAGGTCGACAGGTTAAAGGCAAATCGATTCATACGAGATGCCTTTTATCCTGATTGGATTGCCAATTCAATGTTGGTCCCGAAACCCAACGGCAAATGGCGAACCTGTATCGACTACTCAAATCTTAACAAGGCATGCCCTAAAGACTGTTTCCCCTTGCCTCGAATAGATCAGCTCGTAGATGCCACTACAGGTCATGGCATCATGCCATTCATGGACACTTATTCTGGATATAACCATATCACCATGCATTCACCAGATCAGGAACACACAAGCTTCGTGAGTGACAAAGGGTTATACTGTTACAATGTCATGCCTTTCGGGCTCAAAAATGTTGGAGCCACATACCAAAGGCTGGTGAGCAAGATGTTTGCCGAGCAGATAGGAAATAACATGGAAGTTTATGTTGACGATAAGTTAATTAAATCGAAATATAACGATAACCATGTCGATGATCTCGCAGAGTGCTTTACCATACTTCGAAAGTACAACATGAAACTTAACCCACAAAAGTGCTCGTTCGGAGTGTCTTCGGGAAAATTCCTTGGATTTATAGTAAATGCACGAGGGATAGAAGTTAATCCAGACAAGATTAAGGCATTGATAGAAATGCCCTCACCTCGGAAGCACAAGGATGTCCGGAGCTTAACTGGACAGATGGCGGCATTGAGTAGGTTTATATCAAAATCTACAAACCGTTGTCTTCCTTTCTTCAACCTTTTGAGAGGGGGCAAAAAATATGAGTGGTCAGAGGAGTGCAAGCTCGCATTTCAAAACCTTAAGAAGCACCTCGCCGAACCACCAATATTGTCGAAACCTATCACGGGAGAGTTTTTGTATTTATACCTCACGACAACCGAACACGCCATTAGTGCAGTGCTCTTCCGAGAAGAGAAAAAAGTACAAAAGCCTGTACAATATGTTAGCAAAAGGTTATTGAGGGTAGAATCGAGATACCCGTTGATGAAAAAATTGGCTCTTAGCCTGATACATTCATCTCGAAAGCTTCGACCTTATTTCCAAGCACACCCCATTCATGTGCTAACTAGCTAGCAACTACGACAAGTATTGTCCAAACCAGAGGCATCCGGAAGATTGTTAAAGTGGACTATCGAACTCAGATAATTCAAGATCATGTACCACCCAAGAATGACCATCAAGGGACAAACCCTGGTGGATTTCATTGTCGAGTGTAGTAGAATTTCAAATGACAAAATTGTAACCCCGGCCCACGAGCTGTAGAAACTTTATGTCGACGGATGCTCCCACAAAAACGAATCGGGGCAGGCATTATACTGATTAACCCAGCAGGAAATCGATTCCACTCCGCTTTAAGGTTTAACTTCGAAGCATCAAATAACGAGGCTGAGTACAAAGCGTTATTAGCAGGACTTCAAATAGCCAAAGAACTCAAAGCAAAGGCTTTACACTGCTATAATGACTCGCAGCTGGTGGTCAACCAAGTGTTAGGGGAATATTAGGCTCGTGGCATAAAAATGGCCGCGTACCTAGAGAAAGCAAAACCTGCGCTCGGACAGTTTGAATTCTATGCTATAGAGAAAGTCCCCCGAGACCAAAATTCAAATGCAGACGCGTTGGCCAGGCTCGCTACAACCAACAAGGCTGATACACTGAACGTGGTCCCGGTGGAGTTTCTATCGACCCCGAGTATCAGCGAGCCTGACGAAGGGGATGTATACATGATCGACTCACAACCTACCTAGATGACTCCAATAATCGATTACCTTGAAACTGGAAGTCTCCCAACAGACCGGAACCAGGATCGGAGGCTAATGTATTAGATCCTGAGGTACACTATTATGGAAGGAAGGTTGTATCGAAGAGGGTATTCTATGCCATTACTCCGATGTATAACTCCACCCGAGGCGAAGAAAATTTTGGAAGACATTCATGAAGGATTTTGTGGAGATCATACGGGGGGGCATAGTCTATCCAAAAAAGTGATAAGACAGGGGTATTTCTGGCCCACAGTCAAGGCAGACGCGTTCGAGTATGTCAAACGATGTGATAAATGTCAGTGATTTGCTTCAATTCCACAAGCTCCACCTACCGAGCTTACCATGTTGACCTCCCCATGGCCATTTACAGTGTGGGGAATCGACCTTATAGGCTCATTTCCCATTGGCAAAGGTGGAGTAAGGTATGTTGTGGTCGCGGTCGATTATTTTCACGAAATGGACCGAAGCTGAACCCCTGGCCACTATTACTTCAAAAAAAAATTTAGACTTTGTGGTCAAAAATATCATCTGCCGATATGGGATGCCTAACAAGATAGTGTTGGACAATGGAACCCAGTTCGACAGTGACTTGTTTACCCATTTCTGCGAAAAAAAATGGGATAATAAAAAGCTTCTCCTCTGTCGCCCATCCCCAGTCAAACGGCCTGGTCGAGCAATCAACAAAACCCTAAAAAGCTCCATAAAGAAAAATTAGAAAAGGCTAAGGGAAGGTGGCCCGAGGAGTTACCTCAGGTTTTGTGGGCTTATCGAACCACAGCTCGGATTCAACGGGGCATACTCCCTTCTCCCTAGTGTATGGGTGCGAGGCCATGTTGCCTATTGAAGTCGAAATTCCTACAATACAGAGACATGCATACAATCAGGCCTCGAACCAATCCCTGCTTGAAGAAAATCTAGACCTCATTGAAGAAAGCTGAGATGAAGCTCAATTTAAAAATGTTGCATACCCAGCAACGAGATACAAGGCACTTTAATAAGAGGGTTCGAGATAGAAAATTCGGATTGGGAGACCTGGCTACAACGCGTATTTTTAGCTACACGAGACCCGTCTGCCGGGGTACTCGAACCTAACTAAGAAAGACCGCACCAGATCGAATATGTCATCTGACCTGGGGTGTATAAATTGGCAAGATTGAACGGAGCGTTGGTTCCGCGAGCTTGGAATGGTGAACATCTATGACCTTATTATCAATAATGTGGAAATGATGTTTTTGTTGTAACCAAGCTTGTTTAATAAAATGTTAAGTTTTGTTCAAAAATTTGTTTTCTTGATTAAATGTTGTATTTTTTGCAAACTCTCTTAATTCAATAACCTATGGTCACACTCATAGGATATTAAGGGGGCATCAGTGGTATAAAATCATACCATAAGTTTGAAAAAATAAATAACATAGAATAAAAATTTCTGGATCATTAACCCGACATGAAAATTTTGCTAAAATTGCCTGGACTTAACCCGACGTTAAAACTAAAAGTGTATGGAATAATAACCAAACACGCAAACTAAAAGCGTATGGAGTAATAACCAAACACGAGCTAAATTAGTTTGGAACAAACCAGCTAAAACTAATCGACAAGCAAGAAAGTTGGAATAGAAAATAAACCAACTACAAATTAAGTCAATCCCAAGGCTAGAAAATTTTGCAAAAATTAGTTTCGACCTCACAACCTCGAGGAGCTACTCGAGGATGACAAAAAGTGACTAGAAAAGCAAGATATAACTAAAATACTCAACTTACATGCCAATTAAGTACTTTCGAGTACGTGGTGAAAGTAAGGTTCGACCTTGACATTGACGAAGTCGAACATGGATATTTCAAAAAAATTGTGCATGAATGCATTGGAATTCGAGCATAAATCCAATATATATATATATGTATTTGTATGAATAAACAAATTTAAAAGAAAGTATTTAATATAACATGCTCAAAATATTTCAACTTAGAAATGTAAAGCATAATATTAAAACAAAAAGCTGAAAGTAAAATCAAATGCATGAAAAATTTTCGAGCCAGAAGATTGTCTGCATCAAAGATTAACATTGCTATATAAAGAATAGCTCTAAATCGAGCTGAGAATTGCCTTCACCCTAAGGGCATGTATAAATTAAGATAATTATTACAAAAGATATTAATGGGACGCAGCCCATGACCTCGCCCTCACGGAGCAGGTTCCTCCCTTCCAGCGGCTCCGAAGGCTCCAGCCGTCTCCTCGACCTCAGCCCTGGCGTCTTCTTCGTCGAGGCGAGCCTGCCATCTCTAAATAAACTCAGCCTCGAGGGTGTCCAAGAAACTGGTGTCAAGCTCGGGGTTGTTGACCCAGATATGGTACATTTCCATGTCGACGACATGATCTTTTTTCTTCTTGAACTCCTCAAGAAGGTGGTCCTTCTCACCTTCGATTATATCGAAGGTTGCCTTTTTGTCCTCCTCCAGTTTGGCATTGAGCTCTTGGAGTTCTCTTATTTTGGAGTCCTTCTCCTTGATCTTAGAGTTCTTAGCCTCGACTTCTTTCAAAGTCACGTCCATTGTAGACTCGAGATCGAACACCCTTTGGGTCGATACCAGGGCAACCTCCAGCTTCTTTTCAAGCTCGGACACCTTCAGTGTCACGACCTTGACCTCGTCTGCAAGCTTAACTGGAGGTCCTTCGCTTCTTGAGCATAGGCCTGGCTCACTAAAATCTCGTTGTTCAACTTGAAGTTGTGTTGAACAAACGCGGCGAAAGCCTGTACACATAAACAAAAATAGGTTATTAAACATTCAAGATAAGTATGTATAAGCGACGTTACAAAATAAAATGACTTACCGAGGTGAAGAGCTCGCTGCGCTTGTCAAAGATGGTGTTTGTATCGCGGTAGGAGGTAAGGAACTGCCATTGGGGACCTCCGAGTTTGCTAAGGCTTTGGCCAACTCGGGATAAGATGTCTGAGCCCAAGTTGATCCCGTGTGACCCCACGACTGGATCAATCACATACTTAGGAACGTGGGTCAAGATAGACGAAAGATGTTCCTGGGCAGGTATTGTTTTTTTGGGGGCTGGTGCAGGTCGCTTGGGGGAGGATACCAGAGGCAGGAGGTCTGCAGGCACCGCCAACTCCACTTCAATAGAGACCCTGACCTCGAGTGTAGAGTCAGTGGCTTGGCTCGGATTTTGGACAGCCGAGGCTACATGAGTCACCTTGGTTTTCTTCAGGGCTTTGGATGGGTTCCCTCCTCTTTGAGATGCCATTGGGCGCTTGCTTCCCTTGGCTCCTGCGGGGAAAGTTGAGCATGTTGTCTAGATCAGAGTCCATGTCGTCTAGAAAACATACAGGTTACAGTTTAGTATACGAGACTAAGCCACTAAAAGAAGCAAAAATAAGGAGAAAAGAAATGTAACTGGTACTCTCTATCGAGCTTGAGCTCGGCGACCAAGTAATTCCTATATCCTCCAAGGATGCTGGGGGAGTCCCTTCTCTATAAGTAGGGGTTAGCCTCGAGAGGTCCCTATATATACTGGTTCCGTATTGAATGGCGACCCTGTCCCATACCTCATTTAGACTATACTTGGTTTGAAACAGGCCTAGCCAACTATCGAACCTATGCACCCTATGATCTACCCAAGACCAAACGTAAAAAGTATCCCTAGGGTCGGGGAAAAGGATTAAGGTGTCGGGTTTGTGCTTAAGTAAGAAAGATGACCACATTTTGGAGCTAAGCACAACTTTACCTCCACTACCCGAGCTCGACGAAGCCACTTCTTGAGCTTCGTTTCCCGAAGGGGACGGTCATTACGGCGAGCTGCAGGGGGTGAGCCCACCAGCTTGAAGACCTCTTCCTGGGAGGGAGAGTGTCGGTAGGAAGGGGCACGTGTTCCCACCATAAATATTTGCAGTAGGCATAGTCATCAGTCGACTGGCCTTCCTCCAAAAGGTCGCAGGCTCGAAGTCGCTCTTCGTGGAGAAGATATGACAGTGATCGTCGTCCATATGGCAGTTGGAACAAAGCTACCTTATGTTCCACCAGTGATTTAGTGGGAGTGGGACGGTGGTAGTTGGCTGTAGAAACAGTTTAACGTTAGAATTCCTAGCTTTATGAGTTGGTGAAAAAGAAAGAAGGTTAGGCTTGAGAATACTTGTGGATGTGTTGGAAGAAGTAAAACTTAGAAGGGGCGAGGCCGTCCATCTAGAAGAACACGAGCTTGAAGTTCGGCGGATGGTTTGGAATGTCCCCGAAAAGCTTCTTCTCCTTCGGATAACTCGAGAGGTAGTAGAAGTCATCTCCTCCCCGAGCTTGGGAGGGGTTGCCCTTGAGGCAAAAGAGATATGAGATCTCTCGAGGTGAGGGTCCTTCCCACTTCAGCTCGTGATATAATGACTTAAGGGTTGAGAGGACCCTGTAGGAGTTAATCTAGAGTTGGAAGGGAGCAAGTCCAACAAAGTCCAGAAAGTATTTGAAGTATGACTTCAGGGGGAACAGAGCCCCTGCCCTCATGTGTTCGCGACTCCATGCGACGAGCCTAATTTTGTTATTGGGATTGCCATCTCCCAGGGCAAAGCAGCTCCGCTCGCTTGAGGTCGCAGGTTAACACATTAGCACACTTGAGAGTTTTAAGCCATGGTAGGCTAGCAGGTCGGATATTTGGCTCGTGGATGTGACTGAGCTCCAGTAGTGTTCGACCTCGAAGAATTCCTCCCTTGAGGTCGGAATTGAAGTAGCTTGTGAGGTAGAACGGCGGCTCGAAGGATCTCCCATCAACAAGAATGAAAGAACACCAGGCTCAAAAGCGATGGTGACTTTGAGTTTCAGATCGAGAGGGATGGGTCTAATCTCAGGATCCAGATTTGGGTAGACTGCGACCCTGAGTATTTTCCTCTTCTTCTCCTCGACCTCGTCAATCTGGCGTCGGAAGTGATCTCAGATGTTGTAACGCCCTACTTCCTTAGAGCCGTTACAAAGTGAGTTTAAAAACGTGCTTTCAACTCGCTAATTGAGGTTTTAAGTCAAACAGTGTAATTAAGCCATAAATAGAGGGAAAATGTAGAATTAAGTCCATATCATTGAAGATCATAAAAGTTTGACACCTGGGATCCCAAAATACAGTTTAGAAATATTTACAACATAAAAACTGTACTAAGTCGGCTAAACGACAAAATCTAAGTTCATTTACAAGCATCTCCCAAAATCCTCTGGCCGTGGCAGCCAGGCTAGCCAAACATGTACACGCTGCCTCACGCCTGCTATACTCATGGTTGGTTGATCTTCTCTTTACCCTTACCTGCACCACAGAGCATCTGTGAGCCGAAGCCCAGCAAGAAAACCCATAAACAGATAACATATGCAACACATATATCAAGCATATAAACAGGCCACTAATTGGCTAAACACATACGGCCTAGCCGTCCCAGGCATTACCAAGCCCTGGATTCGCGGACCACGCCGTGAGGATATCCCAGGTATCCGTCTAGGGACTCGCCCTGGCAACTCACACTCCACGTGCTCAATGCTGCTCCCGGCCCCTTGCCGTTCTCGGCCTTGCACCCAACGTGCCCAATGTCGTTACCGGCCCTTCGCCGTTCTCGGCCTTCACCGTTCCCGGCTCTTGCCGTTCATTCACATCACAATACATACAGCATAGCAAGCAAGTACGGAATTCTAGCATATTCAATTAAAGGGCTACGCCCCGCAGTTCTAATATATTGGGCTCGGCCCTGCATATCAATTCTATTCAAATACATTGGGCTCAACCCTGCACATAAGCTCTATGGGAACAAGGGTTTTCCTACCTGAGTTCCGAGCTTTCTGAGCACCGATGCCCCGAGCACAGTCCTCTAACGTGAGCCTCGCCAAAACCCTAGTCACAACACATTAACAATGTCCATCCATTAAATTCTAATCCAATAAATAACTTCGAGCGATAACCCTAACCTCTGGGACCTTGAATTCTATCAATCTAGGTGATAAAATCCATCCCGAGCCTTACCCCTTGAGTTCCCAAGCCTAAAATACCCTTAAAAACTCAAACTGGCACTGAGGGTCGCGGCCCCACCCACAAGAGCCGCGGCTAGCCTCAAAACAGAGGCTAGCACCACACTCCCACACGGGCCGCGGTGCACGCACCAAGCGCCGCAGCGCACATGAACCTCTCGGCCACCCATGGCCGCGCGCGCACACGGGCCGCGACGCACCCCTCCTAGGGCTGCGGCTCTCACCTCCAAACCCAGATTTTTCACCCTTTTTCCTGCATTTTCCTCAAGCCAATCCTCACCAAAACCAAGCTAACAATCCTAGATAATTAACACCATCATTCCAGCTCATCATCAACATCAAAACCCATTAAAGTCTGCTCCAAAATCTCAACTAAATCACTCAAGAACAATTCAAACTTGCTAACATGCATGCTCTAACAAACCAACTGAAACTCTAAACATAACCTCCATAATTAAAGCTTACCTCTTGCTAAATTAAATCCTAGAACCAGCCCCCCTTAAGCTCCAAGCTCCCTGAATCCCAGCTGAACTCCTTAGACCTTCAAGTTGATTACCATAGTTTTCCTTGTGTTTATCTTAGAGAGTGAATGAGGAAGGAAGAGATAAAACTATCCTCAGCTGAAAGAAAAGAGAGTAAGTCGGTTTCCCTAGAGTTTCTAAGTAATTCCTCTTTTTTGTTTTATTTGACTTAAATCTAAAGGGTTACCTCAAGGCTCGGGGTACCAAAACGTCCCCGAGGGCAAAATGGTAAATTTTCCCAATATTCCCGCCTAGACATTCTATCCTCCAATATATCTCCAAATATTTACTTCCATATCTCGATAACCCCATAACTCATCTAATACCCGAATTACCCCTCGACTCGCCCCGAGTCCAAATCTCAGCCCTGTTGTGACTTTCAGGCTAACCGCTCCCCAGGACTGTCTCGGATCGCGCTGCACAGACATATCACATATATAACATTTATCACACTTATGCCCATAATATCCAGACGGGGCCCACATGCACATTTAACTCAATTAAACATGCATCATAATCACATATTCACATAAATCCACATATAAGCACATTAAGTCATTTATTGCCCTCCAAGCACACTAATCAAGGCCCTAAGCCCGATTATCAAATTCGGGTCGTTACAGATGTCTTCTTGTTCGCATATCTCCCGGTGCTCGTGTATCAGGCGTTGGTTCCGAGTGAAGGGTGATTCTAGACTAGGAGTTTATGGAGAATAAGGGATTGTGAGCTCTGACCCCCACTGATTCTTAGAATTATGCGACATCTAGCAAGAAAGAAAAGGGTGAGGGCCAGGCATGAAGAAAAAAAACAGAAAAGATAGTTCTAGTGATTCAAGCTCGAAAGCCCAAGACCATGAATATACCTCAATCGAGATTGGAGTCTCAGAAGGGTAGGATGAGTTCGAAGGCGAGCCCCAAAACATTAAAAAGTTCAGGCTTCGAGCGTGTACTCACACGAGAGAGTGGGGAAGTGGATATCAGTTTTAAGGATCATGGATTTTCAGGGATAAAGCTGACAGTTAACCAAAAAGGTGATATTTTATGGATTTGTGCAATTAAAACCCTAAATCAAAATCCCTATTTCTTGTCTTACACGGAACGCTATTCATAAAAAAAAACCCCATTTCTACTCATTTACACCAGAGAGTTTGGGTCTAAAACAGAAACTACAACAACAATATTTCGAATCGAAATTTTTTCCCAATATCGATCAAGTACCCTTATAGCAGTAGTAAAAAACCAGTAAATATGTTCACAGTGCAGAAGAAATACGTAAACAACACATGAAAACAAAAAGCACGGGAGAAGAGTGTGAACTTACACAATGTAGTTCGTGGAAATGAGGAGATTGTCGACTGAAGGAGCAATTGCAGGAAAGCTTTCACAGAGTCGAAAGAACCGGAGTTATTTTGTTTTCGTGGTTTGGAAAACATACAAAGAGGTCTCTGGTATCTCATTTTTCTTTCTCTGGTGCGAGATATTTCTGTAAATAGAGTGAAAAAGTGAATGAGGAAGATGAAGAAAGTTCATTTATAGACCCCAGAATACCAGGGGTCATATTGATCTGGGCCATTGGCTTGGTTTAGAAACTGATCTGACGGTCAGGGTACAAATATGACGATGGCGGTAAAAAGCTGAGATATGAAGAGACGTGGGCAGATGAAAAGAGTACTTGAGTACTCTGACTGCGCAATCCATGGCTGACGCGTGTCCACACTCGAGTGTGGTAGGTGGCTTGGTTTTCGGAGGAAGAAGTTCAAAAGTTTCCTTGTCATAGGATTTGAACTAATACTTTTAAAGGGGGAAAATGTTACACCCAAATTTCGAGAATAGAAGTTTTGATCTCGAAAGTTAGGCTCATGAAATGTAAGCTCGAAATAAGCATATTCATCATATAGTCGGCTATAATGAGAAAGTCAAGAACGGTCTCGCCGAGTATTAAAACAATGACATCAGAATTGGTGAGCTCGAAGTTACGCGATCTCGAAGGGGTTCCGAGGCTACAAGTTGAGCTCAAAGTTACAATGAAAGGGGAGTCAGCACTTGTATAGATCTATTGGTTCAATTTCTGCCATCAGACAAGACAACTCGAGCTCAGGCATTATGAGCTCGGGGAGGGATGATCTCGATAAAGTCTCTTGCTAAGATCGAGGTAAACCAAGTTGACGAGCTCGTGGTGGATGACCGATCTCGGAGGCATTTATTCGAGGTCAATAGACACATGTGAACGTAGTTACTGTTTGAATATCCCTATATATAAGGGATTGGTTGTAATATGTTAATAAATCCCGAATATCGTGGGATTTATGCATTTAAGTATATTTAATTTGCGATTTGGATAATAACTCCCCTGAAATGTGAGGGGAGATATTTTGTAAACCACTTTATAAATAGCGTGGAGCAATTCATTTGTGGGGACTGAGAAATGTGTACGGAGAAGACTCTGTAAAATTCCTTCCAGGAAAACTTTGAGAGAATTCCAAAAATTGAATAACACCGACTCGTGGACTAGGCAGATTTTAACTGCTAAACCACATGAAAATTGTGTCTCATATTGTTTGTCTCCTTTGATATTTTGTTTAATTGCTCTTCATTTCTAAGTTGACGAAAAACAACGTCAACAATTATATACAAAATTAAATTTAGTAGATTATAGAACTTATAAATTGTAGTTTAGATTACCTTTAAGTTAATTACTTTTAGTTAGTCGTATACTTGAATAGTATATTTTTTAAATTAGATTTAATATTTCAATAGTATATTTTTTGTATGTAATTTGACTTTTACTTATAAAAATATGTTTGCAATGTTCTGTTGTTTTGTCTGGGTGTTGTTTGCAGGTTTTTTATTTTGGGATAGATGAAAATATAGTCGTTATGTTGTCGATTTTTTTTATAAATTTAGGATATCAACTAAAATGTTTAATAAAATAATTTTTCAATAAAGCAAACATTTAATTGATTTCATTAGTGAGTTAACAAGTAAATTTAATAATTTTTTAATATGATGGAAATAAATTTTATAAATATTAGTGAACATTTTCATGTTAAATATTAAACATAAAACTAATTAAAATTTATTATATAATTAATTGAAAATAATAACGTAGTTTAATTTAGAAGAAAAAAAAGTGAGCCTATTACTTTTAAAATAATTTTTATTCTAATCAAAATAATGTTAAAATTACTAAATTGCATATTTAACCAAAGATTAATTATTAATAAATTTAAATAATTAAATATAAACAAATAAAGATAATTATTAAACATATTACAATTAGAAATCATAAAACATTATAATTCATTGAAAATAACATTAGATATGATAAGACAAAAAATTTATCTATTTGTTTGTCTTTGGTAATAAGAAATTATTACCAAAGACAGGATAGTGTGTTATTATCACATAGTGATAATTTTTTAATTATTTCTATTTTCTTGAAAAGTCTTAGACCCGTTCGGAGAGGGTGAGTCATTAATGACTCTTAAATTTGTTACTTATTTATTGTTTCATTTGTAGAGATTTCGGTATGCATCTCTTTTGTTCTCGTAAGTGGGCAGACTTAATTTTAGTTTACATACTTATGAGAACTATGGGGAGGTGCTGCTGAAATTTTTACAAATATGTAACAATATTATGAGCATAAATCACATTATATGTATATTGTAAACCTAAATGGGATATGTTCTTTACCCTTATAGAAATGGAGTGAAAAGGTGGATTAGGACACACACTCAAATTGATTGTAAGTTTGATGATAAGTGCTCCGTGCAGTGCTACACTCATACAATGTCGATCGACAAGAGCTGAATTAATTTGACAGATCGATTATCTGATGAGTATGAAGCTGGTGTGATGAATTTTCTTCAGAGAGCTAGGCAGTGCGTTGACTAAAGGGGATTGGTGAAATATCTGTGTAGGAGGTGTGTCAACGTTGAATTTAAGACGATTGATGTATTAGAAAATTATCTCTTTGTAAATGGTTTTCTACGGAAATATACCAATTGGCATTGGCATGGAGATGATGAAATAATACTAATGAGGAATGTGATAGATCAAAATGATGAAGATGAAATGATGGATATTCTCAATGATGTTATGCAAAATGACAATGATGAATATGAAGAGAATGAGCGTGATCAAGAGATACCTACAGCAAACTACAGGGGTGGGCAACATTATAACGATTTGTTTGCTGAGATCGAGGCTCCATTATTCCTTGGGTGTCAAAATTACACATCATTGAATTTCCTAGTGAAGTTGATGCATTTCAAAGTGTTGGGAAAAATTCCCAACAAAATATTTGATGGAATGCTGGGGTTGTTACATGATGCATTTCCAGCCCCAAATAAGTTTCCAAAATCGCATTATGCAGCGAAAAGGTTATTGCATAAACTTGGATTGGGCTACGAGTCAATCCATGTCAATACAGTCCATGATGGCGAACTTTCAACCACAGCAGCCACAATAGCCACAACCACCACAGCCACCACAACAGTCCGACGATGATGATTACTTTGGAATTGATTTAGATGACATTTAGTTTTGTTATATTATTATTTTGAAGTTATTAATATTTTGTGTTTTTTTATTTTATTTTGGAGACTACTAATTTTAAATTGGTTTTATTATTTAATAAAATATATTGGTTTTATTTATTTATTTAATTAATATTTTATTAAATAAAATATAATTAATATAATTAATTAATTAATTTAAAAAAAAAATTATATTCCTACAACGACGACATGTCGTCGTAGTAGGGTGTTTGCAGAACACGAAAATTTGAGATTTTCGTGACCCTACGGTGACGACATGTCGTCGCTGAAGGCATATAAACTCACACACTCTACAACTACGATATGTCGTCCCAGTAGATGTGGGTGGTCAACGGACCTACAGCGACAACATGTGGTCGCTGTAGGAGTTTTTGAAATTCAAAATTTTAAATTTTGCAACCACCTATAGCGACGACATGTCGTCACAATATCCCAGTCCAACCAAAAAAAAGGATTTCCTACTGCGACCGACATATCGTCGTTGTAGTAAAACACTACTACGATGACTACGTTTTGTTGTCGCTGTAGGTTGCTACACATACAGACCTACAGCAATGCCGTTTTGGCAACGACATGTCGTCATAGTAGACCTACAGCGACGACAAAATTCATCGCTGTAGAGTCATTTTCTTGTAGTGTATGCTATAGTCAAATAATCATAAATTTATATTGGACGAGAGTACTCGTATGATTTGTGTAGCTTAGGGATTACATGTTTAATGCATGTGATATGTTAATTTACCACAGAGATGTAGGAGATTTGTTTATTGTAGAGACTTATAAATCCTAGTAAGAATATAATTTACAGTTGTAATCTGCTATCACTATAGAGAAAAGAATTCTTAAATTCACATTAGAGAGGCACAAATGGATAGCTGATGAAGTTAATAACTCTATATCTTTATCCATTGAATTGATATACTTATTATTGAGTTCTATGTTGTTCTGATTAATTGTTTATCTCTATTAGTTTAGTGAATTCTATATTCATTATTTGTCAAATAAATTAGAAATAAAGATTGATTCTTGGTTATTAGTAACAATCCTCATGGGAACAATATTTTACTTACTACTTTATTACTTGTTTGCGATTGCGTATACTTGCATACATAATTCTCACAACAACTAAGCACCGGAGGGACCACTGGGGGTACTTGTTGGACCTGTGGGGCCTCTAGAGCCGGAGGATTCACTGGGAGTCCTTGCGCGGCCAGTGCGACTTGCATGGCGTTAAGGTTTTCTATTATAGCGGCCATGTTGGTTCGCTGGGTTTCTAATTTTGCCTGTTGCGCAGCCACCTGGTTCCGAAGGTTAACCACTTCCGAGTCCTGAGGACGCACAGTGCTAGAAATTTCATCCTTCGAGAGGTAATAGTCATTAGCTACGAAATCATCTTTTGGTTCGTTGCCATCATATTCATTGTCAGGATAGTATCGTCTTCGGCTGGTACTTCATTATCTTCTTCAACCAGTAGATCTGCGATGAGAGGAAGGTCATCTGGCCTCTCATGACGTGGAGGCACATCAGGATTTGTTTGAGGCTAGTTTCGCGTATCCACCATGGTCAAGGCTCCTTTCTAACTTTCAACTGCTCTCAATGAAAGCACCAAAATGTTGACCCAAATTTCTGTTAACTCTATAAAATGAGAAAAAGATCTAGTAAAAATAAATGAATCACACAATGAGTTTTTACGTGGTTCGCCCATTAACGAGACCTAGTCCACGAGTCACTTGTATAACAGAGAGCTTGCCAAAATCACAGGCTCTTTAGGGTTTACAACTTGGGCAGAGGACAGTCTTGCTCCAAGGTAAATAGGGGTCCAAAAACTAGGGTTTTGAATCCTTACAAATGACCCCTTCATTATCTATTTATAGAGAGCATGAGGGGAGCTAGAAGGGTTGTCAGCCTTTATTACGTTACATTTTATTCCCACATTATTTGGGGATCATTTATCACATAATATGCATATTACACGTGTCAGTTGGCCATAGGCCTATCAAGGCGGTTTCCTAGCCTACAAAGTAGGTGGTCCCAAAATCCTAACGGAAAAAAGTGTATGGGACCACTCCTTAGAAATTTGGTCCTCATAATCTCCGAGAATCTCGCGACGCTGTTATGGAGCCCTCTTGATCTCTTTGAGGAGTCACCATAAAAATGTCTTCTCCTACCCAAACTCGGAGCCCTTTGAGGAGCTACGCTTCAGGATTTCACAGAGGATTCTGAGGCCCGTCCTCAGGAGTTTGGAGGATTGTAAGCCATTTACATGTAGACTAGGTAGTTCCCCCTCGAGAACTTCTTGGGAAGTATATCACGTGCATTGTCGCGTGTTGTTAGATGTTGATGCGAATAGTAGGCCGAAAAAGGCCTTGAACAAAAATAATAATAATAATTATTATTATTATTATTATATCATTTGAATATATTTGAACATATATTAAATATTATTATAATAATATAACTACTAAATATTTATTCTACCGAAATTTTATAAAAATTAAGATATGTATTATATATTATTATAACAATAATATCTTTTTAAAATATTTGGATTTATTTTAATGTAATTATTAAATATTTAGTTTTATAATTAATGATATTTTATAATATTTGAATTTATATTAATATAATTATTAAATATTTATTCTACTATATTTTTTATTAGTTTTAAATATATATTTTATTGAATATTTAGAATATTAATAAATTATTAAAATCAAGAGAAACAGTTAAATACACATTTTTTTTTTATATATATATAGAATAGAATATGAAAAAGTTGAAACTAAATTTGTTTCCCTGGGCTTATCGATTGTAAAAAATTTGGCAATTACTAACTGACTTTTTTTTAGGGGAATCTACAAAAATGCACTAAAAGTTAAAAAAAAAATATGAAAAATACGGTGCATTACAAAAAATACGGAATTTTTGGATAAAAACACGGAATGACAAAAGTGTAAATACGGAGTGGCAAAATCATAAATAAAAGCTGTAAAATACATTTTTTTGTGATTAACGTTTACAAACTAGTAAATATCTGTTACAAACTTGTAAATATCTGTTACATGTTTGTAAATAATATTTACAAAATTAGTTATAGAATTGTATAATTTTTTTTTGTAGATAAAACTTACAAACAAATTCGTAACTAATTTTTTTTATTTTTGTAATAATGGTTTAGAAATCTAGTTTTACAACTAAGAAAGATATTTTTGTAATTAACATTTACGAAAATATTTTATAGTTAAGAAATCATAAACAAAATATACATAAAAATATTATACTTTTCCATATTGTTACAATATTGTACCAAAAATTATATAAACTATCATATTTATGCTATACAACTTTAAAATATAAATTTAAGATATTTATTATTTATAAAACGCTTTATTGAATATAGTGGTGAAATACAATATTTTTTTTAAACAAATTTTACATTTTTGTAACAACAATTTACAAAACTAATTTCACAACTAAAAAATTTATTTTTGTAACTCACATTTACATAAATATTTATAAATTTATTTAACATGATTATTACAAAGATTTATAAAACTGATTTTTTAACTTTAAATATATTTTTGTAACAAAACTTGAAACTTGGATTAAATTATGATTTTGGTTTAACATTGAGTGTTGAGATTTGACTAGCTATGATTTAAAAAATATATATAATATTTTTATAAAGAATAATAATATTGTGATTATCTTTAACTGTATAGTGTAACATATAGTTATTAATATTAATTTTAATTAACAACATATTGTAACTTGTATAAATATTTATTTATTTTTTGAGTAATTGTATAAATATTAATTTTAATATTAATAAATACATTTATTTTAAATAAAAATAAATTAATCTACTTTATTTTATTTTATTGAAGGTAGTTACTATAATTATTATTACTTTTATTATTAAAACAAAGGTAAAAAAAATGATTGGGGAAAATCGCATGCCTGAATTCAAAGACAAAAAAAAATTAAAATAAATGTCAATATATATATATATATTTATATATACACACACGGTTGGGGCTTCTATAATTTTGTAATTTATTAAACATACAGTATAAAACGAGTTTTTTTTTTTATATTATAGTGGGAGATGTAATTATTCTTTTTTTTTATTGTGTTATAAAACAAACATTATTTAAAAAAAAAAACTTTCCGTTCTATTTTAAAATAAATTTCAAACATGAAAATGAATCCTTTAGCCTAATAATTTTTTTATTTTTAATGTTAATGGTTAATTTTAGTGACATTTTTCAAATGTCAATATATATATATATATGCCTATTATCTATTTTAAATATCACAAATATATTAATGGACCTAACTAGAAGATTAGTATCCTTAACAAAATACTTGTCTAGATAGATAGCTACTAATAGTTTATTTTCATATAATAGAATATATAAATGTATAAGTAGAGTAATTAAATTAATAACTATAATATAGAAGATGCTGTCTTAGTTGGTTACTTTTGACACATAAATCTATTACAAATCAAAATTAAGTGCTTCTAAGTGTTCATTCAGCTCACCAGACTCAATTTCTACTTAGCTACTAAAGGCTCATACTAGGATATTTACATGGGTAACTTGGTCGCATGAAATCTAATGACATAGAGCAACGCTTTTTAAAATTTATATTTAGATTTTCAAGTTAAGAAAAGTTTACAGGGAAAAAAAAGAAGAAAATGTATGAAATACAATAAAAGTAAAAATAATATCTTCTAAGTAATAAGAAAAAATAGTATAAAAATTAAAAAAATTTGTAGAAAAATATACACGATGTTATATTTAAGAAATTTGATTAGAAAAATATCATAAATAAAAATCAATTTTAGAAAAGCGACACAAACTTCAGTAGATTTATATTATTTTTATTTATGTGGCTAAAAAACACGTTATACAAGTGTAGAGTGTAAACCTGTTCGATATAATTTATAATTAGAACGTGGTAAAAGAAATTGATTGTCTTATTGAACCAATTAAATGAAACTCTCCATTCATATAGAGGCTCGTGTCATATAGAGCAATGAATACTTGAAAAGTTGTAAGCTGATTAAGGTTTATTCAATGATTTTCAACCAAAGTTGATTCTACATCGAACTATTTTGGACTGTATCTCATTTTGTTGTAAATAGTAAATACCCAACATATTATACTGTTTTTATTTGTAAGGGTCAACAATATGAACTATCTAACTACACTAGCTATACTTGATAAGTATGAAAGTGAGCCCACTTAAATCACCTTAAACAAATATATATAAATGAGAGAATGAAGCTTCATTAGGACAACATGTAGAGATTACATAATTATTATTTTGATTCCACGTGTCACTTCGTATTGCGCGAAAGGTGGGGCGGACCCATTTGATTAGAAAGCCCATTAAACTGTGTAGAGGATGTCAGTGGAGGATCCATATGGTTGGAAATCTTTATCTCTTAAAAAAATATATATTAAAATAAAAAATAAAACCCTCAAAAGATTTTGTTGAAACAAATAACAATAATAATAATAATAAATAATTTTATTATTTAAAATAAGCATAACAAGGAAACTCGGTGTTTTTTCCCTTACTACATATACAATCTCTCTTTGTTCTAACTTAATTCAATCTCAAGTCAAGCAAGCAAGCACCTTTCTATTCCAAAACACTCACTAAGACATTTCAACAAACAATGGCTGAATCCACATCCTCGCCAACTCAACTCTTTCAAGATCTTGTTGGAGACTTCTACTCAAGAAGACTACTCCTAATTCACAACCCACTCAACCCTTCTCCGGCAGCGGCGATGGAGGCGACTCCTCCCTCGGCCTTTCCTGGCCACGATTCAGTGGAGCAATATCCCGGAGACAGCAGCTTCGATGCAAATGTCGTCATGGTCCTCTCAGTTCTCCTCTGCGCACTAATATGCTCACTTGGACTCAACTCCATAATACGCTGCGCATTAAGATGCTCGAGCTTCGTGGCCTCGTCTGATTCTAGGTCCAGTACTGTTTCGGCTCAATTGGTCGCCAACACCGGAGTGAAAAAGAAGGCCTTGAAGACTTTCCCAACAGTGAGCTACTCGCCGGATCTCAATCTCCCTGGACTAGATTCTGAGTGCGCCATCTGCTTATCGGACTTCGCCACCGGCGACCGTGTCCGCCTTCTACCTAAATGCAACCATGGATTTCACATCAAGTGCATCGATAAATGGCTCAATTCTCACTCTTCATGCCCTAAATGTCGGCACAATCTTCTCGAGACTTGCCAGAAGATTGTAGGCGGCGGCGAAAACACCCAAGCGAGCTCTTCGGAATCGCTCCCATCACCGCCGGCGGTTCAAGAAGTAGTCATTAGGGTTTCACCGTTAGAACCCGAAGGTCCAGTTCGTAGTTACTGAGGAAGTAACTAAAAATCAGAAATTCTTTAAGTTGGTCTGTTGTTCGGACATAAATGCCCCTGAGCTAGCTAGCTTTATCCTTATGCGGATGAAAAAAAAGATTAAAAATGTAGTTCTTAGTTGTGCAAATTGTATATAATTATGCTCCAAAAAATAGAATGTTAACAGGTTAATTGTTCTTTTTTGTTTTAATTGAATATTAATTTTAAAACGAGCCCTAGTGTAGTTGAATCTGTGATGAAAAAATCTGTGTTGTGTTGTGTATATGGGTTTTAATTAATTTTATTTAATTGGACATGGAATTGTAGTTGAATGTTGTTTTCTTGAAACTATAAAATGCTAGTGGACCATCTAATTAATTAATTAAGAACGTTGCCAGAGTGGCTCTCTATATGACCATCCTCATATTAAAAATCGCTTAAAAAAATATAGACCAAGTATATTTTTTAGGAAGGCCAATCAAATAATCAGTCAACTGACCTCTCTTACTATTTAATAACTATTATTTTTTTCGTTATTGCAATTTCTATGGACACCTTTCGGTAGTGGGAGACACTTAAAAGTATATCAAGGCACTACAATTATGCATCGTCGAATTAAATTAAAGATTAGTCACTCATTTTGTCATTTTAATTATTGAATACATTTCGTTGTGAATGCTAAATGCTTTAAGTTTCTTCATTTAGGTTCTTGATATATTAAATTTGATAATAGTATCTGGTATTTAGTTCATTTTTAGATTCTAAACTTCAAAGACTTGTACAAATGAATGTTTGTCCTCGGTGATTGTATCAACTTACAAAATTTATACTAATTGATTTGACTATTTTTTTAATCTCGTATGTCCTAAATTTAACTGTAAAAATAAAAATGAAGAGTAATGAAAAAGCTAGTAGACAAAAAGGAAACAAAAAAAAAATTGTTTGCTAAGAAAAAAAAAGTGAATAAAAAATTAATACCCTCCAAATTAGAAATAAAAATTGGTATTTAAAAAAAAACTAAGAAAAAACTTGAATTGAAATACTAATTTATCCTTGCATGTATAATTTTAAAATAACAATAAATGGCCGGTACAAAAGTAAATTTAAAATAAATTAAGTTTATTTTCACCTTTTTTTTTCCAAACAATTATAAAAAGAAACATTTCATTTCCATCTTCTTCTCTTTTTCATGTGCTACACAATTTGTGCTTAAGCGTTGTGGAGATTGAAAAACCTATGTTTTTACCTATCTTTCTAATTTTACAATATTCATATTGATTTTATTTTGATTTATGCTTAAACATTAAAAACTAAATCATAAGAATCAACACATGAAATTACAAGTTTTGTCTACACTAAATACACATTCCAGCCGACTAGTGCTTGGGTTCCCTAAACCAGGGTAATAACTCTCACTATATCAAGATGTAAATTTACAATAACCAGTTCAAGATTAAACCTGTAAATTATACAATCTTTCTCAACATACGGTAAAACTTTTTACCCTAAATAACCAAATCTCTTGGTTATAAATGCAAGATCCACTTGCTTCAATGTTGAACTCCCTTCAACAATATTTCAGATCTGAAAACCTTCAAATCTATGGCGCCAAGACTCAGCTAAAACCCCTTCAGTTGTCACAGCTTAACTTCAAAGCTTGCACAGAAATCTTGAATCACTATCAATGGAGTTTCTTGCAAGAACCTGCAAAAAATCAACAGAACAAATAAAAGAGTAATACAAAGCATAATTGTTGAGGCAACAATTTGTCTTTCTATATCTGAAGGTGCAATCCAACGATTGACGATGCTTTGTCACTATTCCGATGATGAAGTTTGCCTTTGACTCGTCGGGGTCACCTGCAAGAAAGACACTCCGATGCTTAAGTCAGTCCAAAGTTCGATCCCTTTACTCTTCTATGAATCTTATATTTATAAGACAAAATATGTAATACGGTTAGTAGTTCAAGCAAACCCTGGAATGGTGGGAAGAAATAACTGAATTTCCCTCCAAAAATACTTGTTGACGCGGTTCTTCGCCAACAGGTAATTAAGAAAAGAAGAGAAAGAGATTAGTGCTTAGGTTGAACCGAAATAGATGAATAGTCTTAGAAATGAAATGGTGACTCAAAATACGTTTTTTAAGTGGTTCAAAGGTTAAAATCCTTCTACTCCACTAGTCAGTATTATTGCTGTATACTGGGTATTTGATTACAGGGTATTTCTTACAATATAGAATCCAACCTCTATTAACTCCCAAGGTCTCCATATTTATAGGAGAAGGCACCTGGGAGTTGGTAAGAAGGTCATCCCGTGACCTTCTTACCTATCATGTCAACTCTGTGACATTCATGATTAATTCCTAAACCTGACACATTAGCGTGGTCAAATCAATAGGTAAGGGGATAATGGGCCGCATGGCCCAACCCAGTCGTGGGTGTCTGAATACGCACGTTCCTGCTGCGTGTCTGAGAAGTCAGGGGTATATCAGACACGTGATGTCTGATATATGCACGTTTACCTTGCATGGTTGACTTTATAAAAGGTCACACCCTCCAACTCAAGCTTGCACCACGAGCTGGATGCTTCCCTTGACCTGCGGCCTACAGAGTCCAGACTCGGTCCTTAAGCAATCTTGGCGAACCCTTGGGTTACCTCGAGCTAAGGAGGTAGGATCTTATGACGGCAGCTCCGGTCTTGGGGATGTCCGCGTGGTAGTCATGACTAGGCCGTATCTCAGCTCGTTAATCAGCCCGTGGGAAAATCACGGTGTACATCTGCCCCCCAAGCCTCTGCTCGTGGTACACGACGTCGTGTAGGGCCACAGTAGGGGCTTTTAGGCTTCCCCATGAACTCTTCATATTCCACATTCTACGCAGGCGTCGAATACGTGGAACATCGTGGTTGGTGACGGTACGTCTTCCGAGAACCGCATTTAATGGCCTAGCCTATGCCCAACCGTCGTTTCATCTTTCGAGTGGAGGGCCTTGGATCCCACATCAGGGTAATCCAACGGTCCTCCCCACGTGGCCCTTCATGTATATAAAAGGGGTGGCCACCCTACGCATGGGCCACCCTTTCATTTGAAATTTTTCAGAAATTTTCCTCTTCTTCTTGCTCTCAAAAATCCCCCCTTTTCCTCTCTCCAGTTACCACCTTCGGCGTTCCAGAAACTCAGGTGCAAGGACTCCTTCAAAGCCTTGGAACCAACCATTCCGACGAAGCCCCAACCCAGGCGATACCTTCATCCACTTTTCAGCCAAACACTCTGTAAGTCCCTTGACTGTGCATGTTTTGAAATTATTTTTCACTGTAGCTTAGGTAAATATTTACTGTAGCCGCATGCAAGGGTTCGCTGGTTTTTTGTGGGCATGAAGGGTGAAAGCCTTTTAGGTTAGGGTATTGTTTGTAGTAGGAAGCCGTTTAGGAGCATGGTTTACAGGATGCATTTTCTGGGGAAAACTTCTGGGTAGGATTTTTGGGATATTAGTTCAAAAGATCCAGTATCTTGGGTGCAAAATCGGGTAGCTTAGGGGACACGCTTCACAGGCGGTTTTTCCTTTCTTGCCTATTGGAACTTTCCCTCTAAGGCAAAATTTTAACCTGACCCTCCTGACACACGAATTCCGAGTAATCGGGGATCTGTTGGGAGCACAGGCGCATGTTCATAGAACCGCGTGGTCTCACTCTCCACAAGCTGGGCTTACCTCAGCTCGTGCAAAGAAAACTTGATTCTTCCTCATGCTTAGGTCGCCTTTTCTGAAATCTTTTCTTTTGTTCGCTAGGCGACCAGATGGCACCGAAGAAGAATGCCCCAAAAAGGACCGCCGGCAGCTCGGCCTCCCAGCAAGACAAAGGAAATGTGGTGATGGATGAATCCCCAATCCCCAACTTCGGGCTAGCGGTGGAACAGGAGCTCGAGGTGGCCCCTGACACGTTCTTTGAGGCGGAGAGGATCGTCTCAAAGATTACCGACCAGGTGAAGGTCAACAAATTATTCCTCTCCCATAACATCGGGTTGGGGAGAGCATCCGTGATTGCCCGACCTCCCGCAGAGGGCGAGCGGAGCTGCGCGCCGCTTGACGAGGCATTCTCGGCCTGGAGCGACGAACATTTTAAGGCGGGGGCCTTCCTCCCGTTGGATCAGTATTTCGCTGACTTCCTCAATTACGTGAGGTTGGCCCCATTCTAGCTCCCCCCCAACTCTTATCGACTGTTGGCGGGGTTAAGATATTTATTCTTGAAACAGGAGTGGGAGGTCCCCACTCCTGCAGATATTTTGTACTTTTTCTGCCTCAAGGCCAGCCCGGAGCAGCGGGGGCGAGGCGACGGGTTTTATTATTTAACCCGGTTCCCCAACACGGCTGCGGTCATCAAGCTGCCCAGCCACCCCCAACGACTTCAAAGATCAATTCTTTATGTCGACGGGGTTCCGAAACTGCGAGCTCCACTACTTCAATCGTCCTCGTAAGTGCTTTTCAACCTTAGCTCGTAAGTTAAGTATCATATAGCTCCTCCTGTATCCCTTTCTGATTTAGGTTAATTCTACAGCTATCTTTGCGAGGATAGAGAAATCTGTGACCCTCGGGGCCCAATACGAGACACTGGTGGGCTTTCCCCCCAGTGAAAAGGATTACCGTGTGCTCGTGACAGACGAGACGATGGTGGCCTGTAAGCTGATCTTCCCAAATCAGACTCTGAACCTAAGGAGGACCCGGGCGCTTCCCCCAGCTCGCGATTCTAGGCCCACCATCGTGGAGGGGGTCATGGGGGACGAAGATGAGGAGGACGAGGTTCCCCTCGTGAGGAACAGGAAGCGGACGTTGGAGGTCGCCCAGAGAACGGACGAGGAGAGGATCCAGTCCGGAGCAACCACGGGTCCTTCTGGCCAAGGTAACCCTTATATGTTTAGGAATTTAGATAGGGCCATTGCTGACCCCCGACTAGCTAGGTTCAATCCCAGACAGATCATCCAATGTCACCGAAGTGATCCGGACCTGGATACAACCCTGCTTCACTGTGTCGACCAGCTCGTGCTGGATTACCAAGATAGCCGCCCTAGGGGTACCGTAGTCGTAGATAACACCGTAGCCTTTAGGTCGATCCTATTCGAGGAGTATGGGACCAACCTTCGGTCATGGCCATCACTCCAGAGGGGTGCCGTAGCTCCAGGACTTAGGCAATATGTAGAAGAATCCAGCCCGGAACCAGAGTCGGATCCAGAACTTGCGCCAGCTCGGGAAATAATCGACTTAGATTCTCCCGCAGGAGCTCCGGGGCCGATGGTCATAACCATAGGTTCTTCTTCTAGCTCGGGGGGTAGGATCCCTTTTAGTATATATATACACTTGAATTTCTCCTTTTCCCCCTTTGTTTTTGTTTTTGAATGGCTGCTAACTTGTGTACTAACCATATCTTTGTTTTGACAAAAGAGATGTCTCAGCCCGGAGGGAGTCTGCGAGCTGCGTTCGCCGAGAGGAATCCCTCAGCCGGGGCCTCTGGGCCCAAAATGAAGAAGCCTCGAACTTTCAAGAAAAACGCCGGGACCCCGACCAAGTCTCCTGCAAAGGAGAAAGAGCAGCCCCCCGCCGCTTAGGTCGTGGGAACTGTTGCTCCTGCTGCAGGGGGGAGCAGCATGCCCCCACCCCCTCCGCGAGCTCCGGCCCTCGTCCGGGACACAGAGGTGGAGCTCGGGACTTCGGCAATTTCAACCTCCGAGGTGCGCATCCCGGTTGACCCCCAGGACCTGGAGAAGATTCCAGAGGCCTTCCGGGGGACGGTGTATGAGTCGGCGAAATACGCCGTCAGCCACATCTACAAGTTCAACGAGAAGGAGCTCAGGGCCATCAAAACCAGGAGCCCGGTGGGCGTGCGGGAGTCTTCTCTGGGCATGGCCCTAACGGTAAGCTAACCTCAACCTTTTATGGTTTTTGATTATTACACCTTGCCCTGTTTTTCCTTTCTCCCTTCTCTTTTTTTTTCTAAGGCATGTGCTTCTCCGTTTTCGCAGAGCGCCGTTGCCCTTCACCGGAGCATAGCCAGGACCAAGGCTCAGCTCGAGGAGATGAGGAGCGAGCACCAGGCGGTTGTGGCCAACCACCAGACCTCCTTGCAGGCGGCTAAGGATGCCCTGGTGGCCGCGCAGGCTGAGCTGAAAGAGGCCCGTCCCAAGCTACAAGAGCTCGAGACCACCAAAGCCGCCCTCGTCGCCTCGCGGGCCGACCTAGACACTGCAAAGGCCGAGGCCGAGGCCGCCCTGGAGGCCGAGCAGGCAACTTCAGGCACCGCCATGGAGGACATGTTCTACCATTGCTGGGCCTATGATCAGGACGCCGACTTCTCCTTCTTGGCAGCGGACGTCTGGGAGCCCTTGCTGGAGAATTTCAAAGCTCGCCTCGAGAAAGAAGCACCTTCCGAGGCCGGGGAAGTCTCCGGCGCGGCTGAGCAGGGCGAGACGGTGACCTCCAAGGGGCCAACTGGTGGAACCTAGGGCCTTTCCATTCTGCCCCCACTCTTTCTTTCTTATTATTTTTTTTGTTGTAACTTTCGCATGAGGTGTTCCCACCTCGAGACAATTAATTTTTACCTTTGAATTGATTAACTCCCTTTTGCCTCTACGCATTTCAGTTACAATTTTTTCATAAACTTAGTTCGTGTTAACTTTCATCAATATCCCGTGCTCTTTAGGAAGAACAACGATCAATAGATTTAAATCAACTTCTAAGTTTTTTTGACCTGGTCATATCCAGGAACTTAATTTGAAAACTTAGTTCGTGTTAACTTTTATCAATATCTCGTGCTCTTTAGGAAGAACAACGATCAATAGATTTAAATCAACTTCTAAGTTTTTTGACCTGGTTATATCCAGGAACTTAATTTGAAAACTTATTTCGTGTTAACTTTTATCAATATCTCGTGCTCTTTAAGAAAAGCAACAATCAATCGACTTAAATCAACTTCTAAGTTTTTTGACCTGGTTATATCCAGGAAATTAATTTGAAAACTTAGTTCGTGTTAACTTTTATCAATATCTCGTGCTCTTTAAGAAAAGCAACAATCAATCGACTTAAATCAACTTCTAAGTTTTTTGACCTGGTTATATCCAGGAACTTAATTTGAAAACTTAGTTCGTGTTAACTTTTATCAATATCTCGTGCTCTTTAAGAAAAGCAACAATCATTCGACTTAAATCAACTTCTAAGTTTTTTGACCTGGTTATATCCAAGAACTTAATTTGAAAACTTAGTTCGTGTTAACTTTTATCAATATCTCGTGCTCTTTAAGAAAAGCAACAATCAATCGACTTAAGTCAACTTCTAAGTTTTATGAGGCGACCTGGTTAAATCCAGGATATGACTTAGTTCGCGTTAATCCTTATCAATATCTCGCGTTTTTTAAGAAAAACAACGATCAATCGATATGAATCAACTTCTAAGTCATTAAGGCGACTTGGTTATATCCAGGTACCATATGCCCCCCAAGTAACTGGGAAAGGGTCTTTCGTGGTTACTTTAGATTACACTTGAAAACATGTACAAACATAGACAAAAAGTTAATTCTCATTGCTTAATACATAAAAAATGGCCTTTTAGGCCTTACAAGTGAATCATTGATAATATCTCTTCAAATGGATGGCGTTCCAGGTCCGTGGGACTGTCCCTCCATCAAGACGAGCTAACTTATAAGTTCCCTCCTTAATGACCTCGATGACTTGATATGGTCCTTCCCAGTTCGGTCCCAATACTCCATCTTTGGGATCCTTACTGGCCAAGAAAACTCTCTTGAGGACCAGGTCGCCAACGTTAAAGGCGCGATTTTTGACTTTTGAGTTGAAATAGCGAGTGATCTTCTACTGATAATGTGCGAGCTGGAGCTACGAATCCTCTCGTCTTTCATCAATCAAGTCTAAGGAAGTGCGAAGTAGCTTGTGGTTGCGATCCCGATCGTATGACTGGACCCTATGCGAAAGTACCTTAATTTCCACGGGGAGGACTGCCTCACTCCCAAAGGTCAAGCAAAAAGGAGTATGACCCGTAGGAGTCCGATGCGAGGTCTAGTATGCCCAGAGAACCTGGGGGAGCTGTTCTGGCTAGACCCCCTTCGCTTCGTCTAGTATCTTCTTGAGGCTCGCCTTTAGAGTCTTATTGACAGCCTCGACCTGCCGTTCGCCTTAGGATAGGCCACGGAGGAGAAACTTTTCACAATTCCGTACCTCTCACAAAACTCGGTGAACAGGTCGCTGTCAAATTGAGTCCCATTGTCGGAAACAATCTTCTTGGGCAGCCCGAATCAGCAGATAATGTTCTTAACCACGAAGTCAAGGACTTTTTTGGAAGTTATCATTGCCAAAGGTTCTGCCTCAGCCCACTTCGTAAGTAGTCGATGGCCACCATGGCGTTACGGACCCCGCCTTTTCCACCAGGGAGGGCGCCAACCAAGTCGATCCCCCAAACTGCAAACGGCCATGGGGAAGAGATCATATTCAGCTCGACTGGGGGAGCTCGGGCAACTGTGGCGAATCGCTGGCACTTGTCACACTTCTTCACGTATGAGATCGAGTCTTTGGACAGAGTTGGCCAGTAATAACCTTGCCTCAGGACCTTTAAGGCCAAGCTTTGCCCCCCAGTGTGATCTCCGCAAAAACCCTCATGCACTTCCTGCAGGATGGCCTTTGCTTCGTCTGGAAGAACACATCGTAGGAGAGGTAGGGAGTGCCCACGTCGGTATAACACCCCATCTACTATAGTATACCTGGGAGCTTGATACAGAACTCACCGCACATCATTACGCCCTTCAGGTAGCTTTCCCTCGACGAGATACTCAAGGATGGGGGTCATCCAGGTCGGCCTGGCGTCGATCATCTCGACCTCCGTCCTGACTTCTTCTATACTTGGTTTCTCCAAGAATTCTACTGGCACTAACCCCAAGGTCTCCGTCTCCCCAGAGGTTGCGAGCTTGGCAAGAGCGTCTGTGTTAGCTTTCTGCTCCCGAGGTATCTGCTCGATCAAGCCTCGCCCAAACGCGGATAGCCCAACCTTTACCTTTGCTAGATAGGCGGCCATCTTGGGTCCTCGTGCTTGATACTCGCCCAGAACCTGGTTCACCACGAGCTGGGAGTCACAAAAGCACTGGACGGAGCTCGCCCTCAACTCCTCGACTATCCTTAGCTTGGCCAACAAAGCTTCGTATTCGGCCTCGTTGTTGGAGGCCTTGAATCCGAACCTCAGCGCCGAGTTGAATCTATGTCCTTCAGGGGATATCAAAATGATCCAGCTCCAGAGCCGTTCTTGTTGGATGAACCATCCACGAATATCCTCCATGATGCCTGGGCCGAGGCGACCTGGGGTGAGTCTTCTGCAGGATCCTCCCGGAATCCTGTGCACTCGGCTACAAAATCGGCCAGGGCCTGACTCTTTATAGCAGTTCGCGGAGTGTACAGAATTTTGAACTGGCTGAGTTCGATTGCCCACTTTAACAAACGTCCCGATGCTTCAGGTTTTTGCAAAACCTGCCTTAAAGGCTGATCAGTCATGACGTGTATTGAGTGGGACTGGAAGTACGGCCTGAGCTTTCGCGAGGCTGTGATAAGGCAGAACGCCAATTTCTCCATCAACGGGTACCGGGATTCAGCTCCGAGAAGTCTCTTGCTGATGTAGTAGACTCGCTTTTGAATCCGGTCTTCTTCCTGGACCAATACGGCACTGGCTGCATCCTTCGTGATAGCCAGGTAGAGAAAAAGAGGCTCTCCTGCTTTTGGTTTGGATAGTACGGGTGGCTCGGCCAGATGCGCCTTCAGGTCGAGGAAAGCGCTTTCGCACTCTTTTGTCCACTCGAACTTCTTATTTCCTCGGAGCAGGTTGTAGAATGGCAAACACTTATCGGTGGACTTGGAAATATATTGATTGAGGGCTGCCACTCTTCCTGTCAGGCCTTGGACATCTTTGCGCGACCTGGGTGAGGGAAGCTCGAGCAATTATCTGATCTTGTCAGGGTTTGCCTCAATTCCCCAGGTATTGATGATGAAACCCAGGAATTTTCCCGATGAGACTCCAAAAGTGCACTTCTGTGGATTTAGCCTCATGCCATATTCCCGTAGTATCTTGAAGCATTCCCCCAGGTTGGAAACATGGTTATCGGCAGCCTTTGACTTGACCAGCATGTCATCAACGCACACTTCCATGTTTTTTCCGATCTGGTCTGCGAACATTCTATTCACTAACCTTTGATACGTAGCTCCGGCGTTCTTCAGCCCGAAGGGCATGACCTTGTAACAATAAACGTTAGTCGGGGTCATGAAACTGGTGTGCTCCTAGTCCGCTGGATTCATGACGATCTGATTGTAGCCTGAGTACGCGTCCATAAAGGACATGAGCTCGTGCCCCACCGTGGCATCCACCAACTGGTCAATCCTTAGCAATGGAAAACAATCCTTGGGGTAGGCTTTGTTCAGGTCGGAGAAGTCGATGCAGGTCCGCCATTTCCCGTTGGGCTTCGGGACCAGCACGGGGTTGGCGACCCAAATCGGAAACTTGGCTTCACGGATAAAGCCGCATTTTTTGAGCCGGGCTACTTCTTCCTCTAAGGCTTCAGCCCGGGTTGTTCCTAGGCGTCTCTGCTTCTGAGACTTTGCAGGAATGCTTTTATCTAGATGAAGTGTGTGCATGATGACACTCGGCCTGATTCCCACCATGTCCTCGTGTGACCACGCAAACACATCCAGGTTATCCCGCAGAAATCTGATCAGCTCCGCCTTCCTCTCGCTGCAGAGGTTTTTTCCGAGCTTGACCATCCGTGATGGGTTCTGCAGATCAATGTTTACTTCCTCGAGCTCCTCAATAGCTTAGAGCTCGGATCTATCCTCGCCTATTCGGGGGTCAATGTCCTCACTTAAGACGATATTTTCCCCTTCGGCGCTTTGAGGTTTTTCAATCTCAGGACCAGTCAAGGGGTCCCGAGATTCCGCTTCACCACTTTGGATGGCCATCGCCAGCTGCCCGGGTTTCGATTTTCCCTTCATGGAAATGTTGTAGCATTCCCTGGCAGCGAGCTGGTCGCCACGGACAGTGCATATTCCCGTGGAGGTGGGAAACTTCATCGCGAGGTGGCGAATGGACGTGGCGGCTTCAAAGGCTATGAGCGTGGGCCGTCCCAAAATTGCGTTGTACGCAGTGGAGCAGTCGATGACCACGAACTCGAGGAGTTTGGAGACTGTCCGAGATCCTTCCCCCAGGGTGATCACCAGCTCAATAGTCCCTATAGCCGCTGATCCTTCTCCCGAAAACCATATAGCATCATGGAGGTCGCCTTCAGCTCGGCGACAGTCAAACCCATCTTCTCTAATGTGGACCGGAATAGGAGGTTCACCAACTCCCATTGTCGATCGGCACCCTCCTAACCCTCCGATTAGCGAGCTGAACTGCTACGACCAGAGGGTCATTGTGCGGGAACTGGATATGGCCCGCATCTTCTTCTGTAAAAATGAACGGTTTCTTCTCCAATCGCTGCTGCTTTGGCAAGCGCTGCTCCGAGACGAACTCTACTCCATTGTGCGCCTTAAGTTCGTTCACGTACCTCTTCTGGGCACCCTTGCTCGTGCCAACCATATGCGGACCTCCAGATATGGTGGATATCTCCCCTCCTATCACGGGAGGAGGGACGTCGTGATGTTCCCGAGACCCGGGCTGATTGACCGGGACTTCTGGAGTAGGTCGACTTGCTGGAACCCTGTTCCGCGCGTACTGGGCCAAGGGGTCGGCTCGGATGAGAGTCTCAATCTCATCTTTCAAATGCCTGCAATCATCAGTATTGTGGCCAACATCGTTGTGAAAACGGCAAAACTTGGAGGTGTCTCTCTTCCCCTTTTGGTGCTTCAAAGGCTCCGGCCTCTTCCAGGGGAGGCGAGTAGAGTTAGCTAGGAAGATATTCTCCCTAGACTGGGTGAGCTCTGTATAAGTCGCGTAGACGGGCTTGAACTTGTCCACAGACTTATTCTTCTTTAGGCCGTGCTGGCTGTTCTCGCCATTCCCCTTTCTTTTGCCTCCACCGAGCTGGTTGTTCTGTGTGACGTTTTGGGTCGCTGCCACGACCTCCGTCCCTACTCCAACGGGCTGATCAGGGACCTGGCTGGTTCCTACAGCTGAGGCTTCGGCTTCCTCCAAGTTGATCCATTCCTGGGCCCTGTTGAGGAATTCGTTAACCGAGCTAACTCCCTTTCTTTATATATCTTTCCAGAGTTCCCCTCCGACGAGGATTCCAGTTCTCATGGCCATGAGCTTGGAGCTATCATTCGTGTCTCTGGCCCGAGCAGCGACGTTCGCAAATCTGCTCAGGTAGGCCTTCAGAGTTTCGCCGGGCTGCTGCCTGACGTTAGCCAGAGAGTCGGCCTGGACGCGAGCAGCCTGGGAGGCTCGGAATGCCCTTTTGAAGTCAGCCGAGAAAGTTTTCCAGGAGCTGATTGACTGTCTTTTGCCTTGCTTGAACCACTGCCTGGCTGGTCCAGTCAGTGTGGAAGGAAAGATTAAACACCTCAGCTCGGGGCCAATGTTGTGGGCCATCATCAGGGTGTTGAACATCCCCAGATGATCCAACGGATCTCCGTCTCCATTGAACTTAGACAGGTGCGGCATACGGAAACCAGGTGGGTAAGTCGTTGCTGCTATGCTGGGGGCGAAGAGCTCCATCTCGTCCCCTGAATCATATTCATCTTTTTCTTTCTTCGATAGGAGCTTCCTCATCAACTCCTCCATCTAGGCCAGGCGCTCGAGGGTTTGGTCCTAATTTCCTTAGTTATTCTGGGGCTGTTCAACAGCTCCGGACCCATTGTACATATTTGGTGGGTTATTGCCCCTCCTCTCTTGAGATAGGTTATTTGGGGCATTCCCGCCATTACGTACTTCGGACAGGGCTCCCCCTGAGCGAGCATGGCTGTCTCCTCCTACTGGCTCCCCTCTATGAGAGTTAAGGCGATCTCGCAGGTCGCCCCCTGGATGGCTTGTGGACTTTGTGCCGAGCTCAGGCGCTGATGCAGGTCTCCGCCAAAGAGGTCGCTCTGGCGACTGCCGGTCCAGTAGCTCCTGCTAGAGAGGCTCGGAGCTCACCTTTGGTGGTGAGGATCTAGGCTTTCCCTTGGCGCCCTGCTACGTCGGGAAGGTCCGGCTGATGGTGGGTTTCTCCTGCTACTCCCATAGGCTGGAATATCTCGGATGGGCAGAGGAGGAGATGGATATCTAATTGGAGATGGAGGATGCCTGACCGGAGAGGCGATCCTAGTTCCGTTAGGACAGATCAAATTAGGTGGGGGCCTTTCGGCCCTGCCAACCTGCGGGTCCCGCGCCTGGCGGTTTGGACGAGGCACAGGATGGCTGTTGGGGATGGGCTGACGCTGCGAGCCCTCCCCGGACCTCCTTCTGGAATTTCCTCGAGCTCTCCTGGGCGCGCTCGAGGCTGGTTGGGAGCTAGGAGTTGAAGTTCTGACCGAACTGTTGTACTGCTGTTGTTCGACTCTAGGCATTTCTCCGAAGTTTGCCTCTCGACGGTGCGACGAGGGAGTGGAGTTGGCTGTCGGAAGTCTGTCCGAGCGGCTATGCCTGGACCGATTACCCCAGCGAGACTTAGGAGCCTCGCCTTGCCTCTCTCCGATGTTAGCGTCGATTGTGAGAGGGGGTTGTCGGGCCAGCACATCCTTGATCTGCTGGTTAGCTATTGCTAGCTGGCTCCTCAGTTGAGCATTCTCCATCTCCACCGCAGTGTAATAGCATGGTTTCGGATTAGGTGGCCGGGGCGCCGAACTTCCAGTGTCGTCCTGGCCCGCCGGCTGTTTGCCTGGCCTCTGTTGGACTTTAGGAATTTGTTCACCAGGGATGGCAATATGATGAGCCTCCTGCCCATCATGCTGTTCCGTCTCGTTACCGTGTCTGGATCGAGTAGTCACCATAGTTGGATGTTTGCGACAGCACTAATCGAACTTGCTCTCAATGAAAGCACCAAACTGTTGACGCGGTTCTTCGCCAACAGGTAATTAAGAAAATAAGAGAAAGGGATTAGTGCTTAGGTTGAACCGAAATAGATGAATAGTCTTAGAAATGAAATGGTGACTCAAAATACGTTTTTTAAGTGGTTCAAAGTTTAAAATCCTTCTACTCCACTAGTCAGTATTATTGTTGTATACTGGGTATTTGATTATAGGGTATTTCTTACAATATAGAATCCGACCTCTATTAACTCCCAAGGTCTCCATATTTATAGGAGAAGGCACCTGGGAGTTGGTAAGAAGGTCATCCCGTGACCTTCTTACCTATCATGTCAACTCTGTGACATTCATGATTAATTCCTAAACCTGACACATTAGTGTGGTCAAATCAATAGGTAAGGGGATAATGGGCCGCACGGCCCAACCCAGTCGTGGGTGTCTGAATACGCACGTTCCTGCTACGTGTCCGAGAAGTCAGGGGTATATCAGACACGTGATGTCTGATATATGCACGTTTACCTTGCGTGGTTGACTTTATAAAAGGTCACACCCTCCAACTCAAGCTCGCACCACGAGCTGGATGCTTCCCTCGACTTGCGGCCTACAGAGTCCAAACTCAGTCCTTAAGTAATCTTGGCGAACCCTTGGGTTACCTCGAGCTAAGGAGGTAGGATCTTATGACGGCAGCTCCGGTCTTGGGGATGTCCGCGTGGTAGTCATGACTAGGCCGTATCTCAGCTCGTTAATCAGCCAGTGGGAAAATCAGGGCGTACAATACTATTTTTGAATGTCTTGTTCAGGCGTGGACCGCCTCTGACCTGTAGCTTCTGCCTTTGGAGCTTCTGCATACCAAAATGAACCGTTTTGGGCCCAACAGATGCCCCCTTGCCCAAGCTTCAAACAGGCGAGGCATGCTAATCTATTCGAATCTTGGGCCAACTCTTCAATGCCAAAAAATTTACCTAAAGCCGTCATTCTTCGCAGATCGAGGCAATTCGTAGGTACATGATCATTTGATCGCCTGACAAGCTACACTTAATGCAAACACAGTTACCGAGTGAAGCGTTTGATTCAGAATTTTACCTCTCATTTAAATAGTTTTATTTCAAAATAATTTTCATTCAAATTCCAAATTTTATTCTAACTTCCAAAAAAAACCTTTGAGGAAGAAACCCTAAAGATATCCCTTTGTTCAATCCTACGACAATCATTTCAACCTGCATAATCATGTCTTCTCGTTCATCTCCCGAGCCTTTGGATCGTGAAGGATACAAGAATGCGTATGAACGCATACACAAATCGTTCGACATTCCTGACAATGTCACGGTGAGGATGCTTTCGGATGCTGAGCTTCAGGGATGGCGATTCAAGGACGTAGTTAAGCCCACTGAAATCTTCATGATTCTGAGACATATCGAATGGCTCCACTTCCCTCTTCCTGCTCTGCTTGTTCAGATAATTTCAAATTATGGAGCTCACATATCTCAATTTCTCCCAAATGCTATTCAATCAATAGTCGGAGCTCAGATGATAGGGAGCCTCAGGAATGTCAACATTCAGTCAGACGAAATTTACGCATGCTTTACCAAGTCCACGAACAAGGCGATAGAGGGAAAACCTTGGAAAACCTTCTATCTTTCTCCCAAAAAGGATCGGACAATCTTTACCGATTTCGATAGCTCCCATCAAAATTGGGATAAATACTTCTTTCCTGTTGGAGGAGCGTGGTATCCTGAATTCCTGCCTCAAGAAATTTTTCCTTTGGCTAGGGTGTTTATAAAGGGTGAGTTACATTTTTCATTATGTTCCTTATTGGTTTTAATGTGAATTAATCATATCTGGATGATTATCTGTTAGTTTAACTCTGTGTATTACTGTTTTGCTTCTTTGTATCAGATTTTTCTTGGCCTCAGGTTAACATGAGTCCTGAACGGCAGAACATGCTGACAGAGAAGGGGCTCCTGCATGAGTCTAAGGAGAATGCCATTAGTATCAGGGGTGTGCTGAACCCCTACTGTATGCAAATTATGACTCGGCTTTGCTTTGTGGATCGAGTCGATCCTGGTGCCATGCGAGTTAGATCGCAGAAGGGCGACATGACCCTTAGCAAAATTACAGCAGCATATACGAAGCAGCTGGGAACTTTTATGAAGAAATCTCCCCTACTTCTTCAACTCTGTCACTGTCGAAGACTGAGTGTGAAAGGGCGTGTTCTGAGACCTACGCCGCATGTGCCAAGCGTCAGGGGGTCCTAGAAGGTAAAAATAAAGAGGGTTCTGGTCTAGCTTCTGCTGCAGAATCGTCCCCTGATAAGTTCGACCTATCGCACAGATCTTCCCGTATTCAAGGGCGATCATCCACGCCTTCTGACGCTCTCCAGATTCAGCCTCTTCAACAAGTGCCTTTGCCTACAGACGCCTTAGGAAAAAGAAAGGAGCGTGAGGAATCCTCTGGTGAAGATTCGGACGATGGGAAGTGCATTTCGTCCAAGCTTCGGATCCCAAAGGGTTCTGTCTCCACTGCTCAAGGATCTCCCCTTGCAATCCCCAAACTTACCCCAGGAAAGTTACCAACAGGCCAGGCTCTAACGTTGTGTAAGAAGACACGAGGATCTGCCCCCGCTGGATCTTTACTTGGGGCATCTTCTACCTCACATGTAACTGGGTCTTCCTTGGAGGCAGGCTCAGAAGGGGTGGCTCATGCAGCGGGCGTTTCTTCTTCTCCGTCTAAATCATCAAAAGTGGTGACTGGAGATGGAGTGCAGGGTGGCTTACCAGTTGAGGCGAAGTCTCCCGTCGTCTGTATGAGGTCGTCAGAGGCATTACCCTCTGCTTCTGCTTTGGCTGGAGGGTCTGACACTGGCCGTAAGCGTGGCTCAGAGGGGAGACGTCCTTCTTCTGCCTCTCGCAAGAACAGTCTTCTGGAGGATGCTTTCGGAGGGGGTTTTGAGTCTACGAACACCCCTCTTCTGCCGGTTGAGCCAAGTATGACCGCCGTTTCTGAATCTACCCCTAGATGCCAGGAATCAGGGGCTGCCGAAGTAATAGGTGTTGACACTCTCAATGTTGGCGTTTCCTTATTACCACCTGTTGCTTCTGAGTCTCATCCGGGAGATGTCATTGTTGTGTCTCCGAAGGGTACTAGTACTTTTGAGTCTCCTAGTGCTTTCTTGGAGCAGCTAACGTCTTCTGCCGTGCAGACGCCGGTGTACCTTCCAAGTGATTTGGGTGAAGATGATAGCTTACTTGTACGCCCTTCCAAGATGTATTCTTATGGAGTGGGAACAATTGTGCTGGCGTCTGATAATGTTATGGTGTCGACGTTAGTAGAAGGTGGGAAGCCGGCTGCCCCCATTGCTTCTGCTGCTGCATTAGCAGGGGGAGAAGCAAACGACAGAGAAGGAGTAGTGTCGGAATATGGTCCCTTTGCGTCTACAGAAGTGATGGAGGAAATGCTGCGCATAAGCAGACCCCATCTACCTACAGAAGCAATTGGATCGTTGAGTGGGCAAGGTGATTTGCTGCAGCAAGTATCAAACCACATTTGGATGGTAAGTTGGTTAAAAAATTAGGCCCTTTTTATATCTCGTGATATGTGTATAATGTTATTTTTAATGAGCATAATTGATGTGTCACAGAGCTATGTATGCGCTTCTGCTGCAAGGCGAGAATATGCGGCGGCTGTACAGAATGGCTCTAAATTGGCGGAGCAGATGGTGAAGTTAGAAGAGGAGCAAGCGAGAAGAATGATGGCTGAAGCAAATCGGGATGTGCTTGTGGAAGCCATCAAGAAGTTAGAGGCAGAGATGGCAGAGGCTAAAAAGAAGGTGACCGCCACAGAGGAGAAGTTGGTAGGCACTGTCGGACTCGAAGTAGAGCGAGACAAACTGAAAGCTGACTTGGTGGGTATGACCAATAAGTGGATGGGGAAAAATCAAGTTTGCGTATAGCTTGAAGCCCGCATGGAGAAGCTTAGCAGTATGATGAACAACCTTGAGGAGGATATAGTGTCGTTGCAGAATGATAAAGAGATCCTAGAAAAAGAGAAAAAAGAACTGCAGCGAAAGTCAAATGAGCTTGAGGCTAACGCGGCGGATGCCAAGAAGTAGAAGCTGGAGACTGAACTTCATCTAGGGAAGAAGTTGAAGGAAGCAGAAGAGGCGGTGACCGAAGCCAAGAAGCAGTTGGAGGAGATGGTTGAGGTATGCGACTCTTCTTTAGTTATTAATGTATTGGAAAATTAATGGGTCCATAAGGCATGTGTGTTGATTTCATAATGTTTTTACTTTTGCAGAGGGCAGCAGAGGCGACGATTGAAGCCACAAGGCAGCGCATCTGCGATCGTGAGATCACCGAACGCAAACTTGTGAGGGTGGCTGAGGTAGATATTGCAAAGTATCTTAATCTGGCATTACTCAATAAGAAGCAGACCCCAGAGGAGAAATGGGCAAAACTCGAGATGTATTGTAAAAGCGTCGATGTGAAAATAGGAGAGTATGATGTCGACAAGTATTTGAATGAACTCGAGGATCTGCAGATTTCCTATCCGGCGTGTCATCTTGAGAAGTTGAAGTTGAGGGGCGACACGCTGGGGTCGATGTATAATGCCAATGGGGAAGCTTTTGAAGATGGTGTTGTCAATGAGGCTTCTGAACAGAAGGCAGTAGAATCTGTGCCAGTTGCAGAGGCCAAGCCAGATGGTGAAAGAGGTGTCGTAGAATGAACGACACACTATCTTTTTGTTAAATTCTGCTATGTTTTGCTTTGTATTAATTTTTGTATATGCATTCTTTGGTCTTTTTTGGCCGCTAGTATGTAGACAATTGTAATAGAGAAAATTATCAATACAAGTTGAGCTTTGTTTCATGTTTGCTGTCTTGGTGTGTTATTGGATGTGTTCGTTTCCGTTTAGAACTTAATTGAAGGCGTGATGACAGGTGAGAGTCATATGGTTTATTCAGATCAGAAGCTTCATAGACCCTTCAGGCCATTGCGTGCGAGATACAGTGAAAGATCATACAGATGGTGGGAGAGAATGCCCAGTTAAGTGTTGTATGAACGATCCGTCTTAGTGTTTTGGTGATGGGTTGGGGCTGACAACATTGTTGTTGCAGGTGAGCACCGTGAGTGGATGAAGGTTCCCTTTTTGAGGAGAATCTTTGATAACCCACAGTGGCTTTACTCAACATGGGCGATGGAGGAACTTATCAGAAGTGGCATCCCGTACTACATATCGTGTGAACGCTATGGGTTAGGCCATCCGAAGCTAGAGAGTGCGATGGCAGAGTACATGCGTCGTATTGAATGGGACAAAACATGGGCAAGAGAATATTTGTATATAGAGAATAGATCAATTATGGAATCAGAAATTAATATTGTCGTCAATGTAATATAATTTATAAATAACAACTTCTGATTTATTGCCATTTTTTATTACACGTGGCCTTCTGATTGTGCGAAGTACAAATATTCATTTTTTGTTTATTAAAAAAGGAATTGAGCAAATATGTGTGTCCACGCTTAGCATCTGCCTAGTTAAGTTATAGTGATAAGAGTATTGTACTTCTGCGACGCTGTCATTATTGTTGAGTGGTAGACTCTCTTACGCTTAGGGAGTTGTGTAGAGGTATGATTGGAGCGGGTTCGGCCTTTGGTGTGTATGAAAAAGTGTGGCTAATACTTTCCCATATGGCCAGAGGGGTTAATGTGATTCAGGCCGAACGCGGGGAACAAAGCATAGAATTGGGCGTCGAGGCAGAGGCAAAGTGGTTAGGATTGTGAGGTAGATATCTTTCCAATGCACCCATACCGTGTAGTATAGTGATGGCTTATTTGGGCTGTCTTTGTATTTTTTCAGAGGCACCCATTGTGTAGGATATGGGTGCGACTGCGGGAAAAGTTCCTCCCAGCCTTGGATTGCCAAACCAGTTAGTGTGTACTGGTGACGAATCCGAAGTGTAACAGCTGATGGTTCTGCTGTGATAGTCAGGGTAGAGTAAACAGCAGGAGGTGCTCCTCTTGTTCGGGTAAGAGGGTAAGGTATGCAGTGCACCCTCGTTGGACGGCCAAATCGGCAGAGTCAGGGCAGATTAGACTGCGAAATGGCTGGCCGTAGCTCCCTGTAAGCTTAGTCAAGTCAGATTAGAATGCGGCACAATGTCTGTTGAAATGGCAGAGGCAGTAGGATCGTGTACGCAGATCGTGTGTAGTGGCCTTGCTGCCATGATCCGCTGAGATTCAGCCTGGTGCTAATGTGCGGGGTGAGATGTAGCACCTCACCGTGCATTATTATTGTTCTTTGTTTGTTGGAAAGCTCATTTTTTATTGTAGGTGTGGGTAACGTATGTATTGAGATCAAATACATATGGTGTATTGCTATGGGAGGCTGATAACTGCAAGCATTTAAATAGTTACTTATTTATAGCCATTGTGGTAGGTGGCGTTTGAGTGCACGTGAATAATGTTGTTTTTAATAAGGGTAGGTGGGGATATATTTGAGAGGACCTTTCGAGTGAAATGTTAATTGTCACGTGTCTGGCTTAGTGTGATGTCATGGAAAATAATGCCAAGAAATTGAATGTACTAGAGAAATTTAAAATAATGTGAAAAAAGGGAAAGTTGTTGTATTACTTTTGAATTGCACAGTACAACTATTAACAATAATATTGTTTCAAAGACATTGAATTCCAAGTACGGGGTATGATTTTCCCACTACGCACATTCTTTAGGGTGTAGGACCCTCTGCCTAGTACTTTTATGATTTCAAAAGGCCCTTCCCAATTAGGTTCTAGCTTCTTCTTATTGCCTGTGACCTTGCGTAGAACCCAATCACCTTCCCGAAACGTGCGTGAGGACTCTTTTGTTGTAGTAGCATTCTGCAGCCTTTTGATAATTTTCTAGTCGTAATTGTGCTACCGTATGTACTTCTTCCAGAAGGTCTAGGTTGTGCAGTAGTTGAACGTTGTTTGTTGTTTGATCAGATGCGATCTCTGTTCGAAGTGTAGGCAGGCCCACTTCTGTTGGGATGATAGCCTCCGTTCCATATACCATAGCGTAGGGAGATTCACCCGTAGAGGATCTTTTTGTTGTCCTATATGCCCATAACACTTTTGGTAGTTCTTTTGCCCATGCTCCTTTTTTATCTTCTAGGTTCTTCTTAATGTTGGCAAAAATAACTTTGTTGGAAGCTTCTGCTTGACCGTTGCCTTATGGGTAAGTGACAGAGGCAAAGCTCAGCTTAATCTTGTACGTGTCACATAGTTCTTGTACCCTCGAGTTTTGGAATAGGGTTCCATTGTCCACGACTATCTCCCACGGTATACCGAGTTGACATATGATATGCTTCCAAATGAAGGTCATAGTGTCTGTTTTGCTGACTGTGACGTATACTTCTGCCACAACCCATTTTGTGAAGTAATCAGTGGCTACCAGAGCATACCGTCTTCCTCCAGCAGCCTTAGGTAATTCGCCCACCACATCCATACCCCATTTTGCGAAAGGCCAAGGTGCAACTATGGAGTGCAAAGTTTGAGAAAGTTGATGGATGGTGGGTGCAAATCATTGGCACTTGTCACATTTGTTGGCGTAGTCACGTGCTTCTATCATCATGTATGGCCAGTAATACCCTGCTGTTAGTGCCTTATGTGAAAGACTCCCTCCCCTTGTGTGATTTCTGCATGTCCCCTCATGTATCTCTTCTAGCAATTTTTTAGCTTCTGATGGACGCAAACACCGTAGGTAGGGCCGTTGAAGGACTTGCGGTATAGCGTTCCATGGATTATGGAATAACGTTGTGCCCGAAGGCGCAGAAGCTTTGCGTCGTTTGGATTAGGTGGGAGTTCAGAGGTGGACAAGTATCGAATGATTGGATCCATCCAGCACTCAGGTTCGGATGAGGTTGAGTAGACTTCCATGTCTTTGCTTGATCCGCTTATAGATATGGAGGATTGGCGTGTGGAACCTCCTGCAGAGGCTAATTTGTCAAGGGCATCGGCCTTCTGATTTTGTTCCCTAGGTACTTATATGAGTTCGAACTGGTGAAAATGTGATCGCAAGTCAGTTATCTTCTGTAGAAGGCTAGCCAGATGGGGTGCTTTAGTATCGAAATTTCCAGCCACTTGTTCTATCATAAGCTGTGAGTCTCCTCTGACATTCAGACGCTGGATGCCCATGTCTCGTGCTAGTTCTAAACCATAGATTAGAGCCTCATATTCTGCTTCATTATTTGTCGTGGATTGCTCTAAATGAATGGCTTCCTCAATTTTGAGGCCTGAGGGAGCCTCTAATACGATGCCAATACCAGCCACTTGGGAATTGGATGCCCCATCAGTATGCATTGTCCACACCCATTGATCTTCTGATTCTAACAATTCTAGCAGGGTGCCAGGGGTGAATGATTGAATTTCAACCAGGAAGTCAGCAAGTACCTGTCCTTTTTTTGCTTTTCGTGGCGAAAAATGAATATCATACGTCCCTAGCTCAATTGCCCATTTAGATAACCTTCCAGAGAGGTCGAGTTTACTCAATACTTGCTTTAATGGATAGTCTGTATATACAATGATGGTGTGGCTTTCAAAATATTGTCGTAACTTCTTCTTTGCTGTGAAGAGTGCGAGTGCCAATTTTTCCATCATACTGTAACGAGTTTCAGCGTCCTGGAGCATCTTGCTGCAGTAGAATACTGGCCTCTGACGATTAGCTTCTTCTCGAAAGAGAACGAAACTCACAACGAATTGTAAGACAGACAAATACAAGAATAAATCTTCATTAGCTATGGGGGAGCTCAATATAGGAGGGGAGCTCAAATAAGCGTTCAATTCTTCCAATGCTTTTCTTTGTTTTGGTCTCCAGGTGGTGTTGGTGGATTTCTTTATGCACTGCAAGAAGGGCTGGCAACGGTCAGACATGCGTGATATGAACCGACTTAATGCTACTACTTTGCCCGTCAGAGCCTGTATGTCTCGGATGGTTCGGGGTTCTTTGACTTCTGAGAGGGACATAATCTGTGTTGGGTTTGCCTCGATACCCCTCTGACTAACGACGTATCCCAAGAACTGTCCAGAGGACACCCCAAAGACGCATTTAGAGGGATTTAATTTCATTTTATAAGTGTCAAGAATGTCGAAGCACTCAGTCAAATCGTCTATATGCGTAGAGCTTTGTTTAGATTTGATGACCATGTCGTCAATATAAACATCCATGTTTCTCCCAAGCAATGAGGAAAATAGCTTGTGCATCAACCTTTGGTACGTCGCGCCTGCATTCTTTAGACCGAAGGGCATAACTTTGTAGCAATATAAACCACCTTCTGTTATGAAAGCTGTGTGAATCTGATCTTCTGATTTCATGGGGATCTGATTGTATCCAGAGTAAGCATCGAGGAAACTCATTCTTTCATACCCTGCCGTGGCGTCTATCATCTGATCGATTTTCGGTAGAGGGTAGCTATCCTTGGGACATGCTTTGTTTAAGTTTGTGTAGTTTATGCATACTCTCTTTTTTCCATTCTTCTTTGGGACCACGATGGGGTTGGCAAGCCAACTGGGATATAAGAATTCTTCGATTGCCCCTATGCTCAGGAGCCGTTGCACCTCCTCTTGTATGACTTGATTTACTTCGGGAGTGAACCTCCTCTGCTTCTGCCTGACGGGTGGGAAGCTATTTGAAATATTTAGGCTGTGATTCATGATGGAGGGGTCTATTCCGGGTATGTCGTGCGGAGACCAAGCGAAAGTTCCCATTCTAGCTTTGAGAAATTGTATGAGGGTCTGTCTTTCTTCTTCAGAGAGCTTGGTACTTACCAGCACTTTCTTAGATGGGTCATCGTCATCTAGACATATTTGTTCTAAGGTATCTAGTGTAACTAGGGGTTTTTCTTGATCTTCCTCTAGATCGATCCCTTTGAGGCATGTTGGTAGGTCCTGCTGTAATTGCTATTTGTCAGGGGAGTTGTTATGGGAGGCAGTGCCAGAACTATTTATTTCTTTCAAGGTAAGGAAGCAATTTTTGGCCTGCTTCTGGCAGCCCTTGATGTCAACGGTGTAGCGCCCGTTGGGTGATTGACACCGCATCACCTGATGCAAAGTTGAGACTACCCCCTGCATCCTGTGGATCCAATTTCTCCCCATGATGGCGTTGTAGCTTGTGATGGAATCTATAATGAGAAAGTCTACTGGCAGGGTGCGTTTTGCGGCCACCACAGTCAATTGAACGATGCCTTTCGGATATACTCTTTGGCTATTGAATCCCAAAATGGGTGTGGTGGAGGGCCGGATCTGATTCTCCTCTAGCCCCATTTTCTGGAAGGCTTCCCAGAAGAGGATGTCAACCCCACTACCCTCGTCGATTAGAACTCTGCCCAGCTGGCAATGGTCAACTTGTAGGGAAATGACGAGTGGATCATCATGGGGTATGTGTACGCCCTTCAGGTCATCATCGGTGAAGGTGAGTGCAGAGGCTGGAAAACTTCTGTCCTCTGAAGTGACAAGATTGATCGTGTGGTCTAATGATTCGTATCGCTTCACTCGTTCTTCCATCCTCTTATGGATTTTGGTGATATGCTCTTGGTTCTCAGTGAGTTCCACGATCCCGTGGATCATAGGGACTTGCTTAAGAGGCTCCTGAGTGCTATCAGAGGCTGTGTGCACGGGATCTGATGCTTGCGGTGCTGAGGCAGAAGCAGGATTATGCCGCGAGGTGCCGTGTCTGCCTGCCTCCTTGATGTATTGGGTAAGCCTCCCACTCCTCATGAGGGCTTGGATCTGATTGTTCAGGTTATGGAATTCAGCGATCATATGACCGTGATCTTTGTGGAAGAGGCAGTACCTGCTTTTATCCCTCCTGTCAGAAGGAGTGGTAATTTTATAGGGCTCCCGCCAGATAGGTCTTTCTTTATTTTCTTCATAAATGACTTCTTGCGGGACGGTGTATTCGAAGGAAGGGTATCGTGGTGACTGTCGGTCCTGTCTTGGCCTCTTTCCTTCCTTCGCGTGATCTGTTTGGTTCCGCTTCCTCTTGTCATCTCTAGCAGGTGGCGGAGGGTTATTTGTTGGTGGAGCAGAGATGAGCGCAAACTTCTTCTGCGCACGTTCTCGAAATTCTAAGACCCTGAAGACACCCTATGCTCGGGTTTGCACTTCTGCCATGTCGTAGGGTGGTGTCATGGTGAGATTCTCATGTAAAAGAGATCCCATCTGCAAGCTTTTGACGAAGAGATTGGCTGCGGTAATTGGATCAATGTTGTGGATTTGATGCACGAGGTCAATGAAATGCTGCAAATATGCTTTCGAATGTTCATTTTCCCCTTGCTCAATCCGATAGAGGTCAGCCATTGTTCTTGGTGCCTCTCGGTTTGCACTATATTGTTGTAAAAAGGTCCGTCGGAGGTCACTAAAAATGTTGAGGGATCTGGGCTTTAATTGTCGGAACCACAACAAAGCTGGCCCAGAGAAGGTCGTTGAAAAGACCTTGCATTGAATAGCTTCGTTGTTAGCTTCTAATCCCATTTTCTGCTAAAATTGGAATAAATGGTTTAGCGGATCTCCCTTTCCATTAAATGCAGGCAGGGAAAGGATGATGAAGTCCCGGGCTTAGGCTCATTCTGAATCCACTCTGAGAAAGGAGATTTCTCAGTGGTTCTTGACACTAAATCCAAATGCTCGGTGGCGTAAATGGATCACCTGTCTGAGAACTTCTGCAGCATTTCTCTCATCATATCTTCTTTCCAACTGTCTAAGAATCGGATCGAAGGAACACAGTCTTCAGTTGGTGTATCATGCGTGGCTTGACGTATGGTATGTTGACGCCGGATTTCGGCTGTTGGCTGAGCGGATCCGATGGGGTCTGCTTCCATCCGCATATGTGTGTCAGAGAGTGGGGCTCGTTGTTCTTCGGCCCCGGAGGGTGGCAGAAGACCTTGGGATCTTTCACTACCGAGGTTAGTGTTTTGATGAGGGGAACTGACACGGTCGATTGGAACTTCGGGTCTACCAGAGTCGAGATTGTTGTTGGCTTGGGTATTGCGTGTGGTGTCAGCGAATCTGCGCAACTCAGAAATCTCATCTTCGGGCCTAGCCTGAGCTTCGGTCAATGTCTTGATTTCTTCGTCGGACCGCTGCTGGTTCGCTTCCAGCAGGCGACACATCCTGTCGATCTGGTCGCCCACATCCGCTGGAGGGACGCTATGTGCGACCAGACCCGACACTTCGTTACCTTTTGGTGGCATGATTCCTGGGTTTGTAGAGGATCTTGGACGCAAAAAGAGAGTTCTTGATTTCTTGATTCGATGACGTGGCTAAGGCCGAAATGTTTTTTCGATTCCCACAGACGGCGCCAATTGTTGAGGCAACAATTTGTCTTTCTATATCTGAAGGTGCAATCCAACGATTGACGATGCTTTGTCACTATTCCGGTGATGAAGTTTGCCTTTGACTCGTCGGGGTCACCTGCAAGAAAGACACTCCGATGCTTAAGTCAGTCCAAAGTCCGATCCCTTTACTCTTCTATGAATCTTATATTTATAGGACAAAATATGTAAAGCGGTTAGTAGTTCAAGCAAACCCTGGAATGGTGGGTAGAAATAACCGAATTTCCCTCCAAAAATACTGTTTTTGAATGTCTCGTTCAGGGGTCAGAGGCGCGGACCGCCTCTGACCCGTAGCTTCTGCCTTCGGAGCTTATGCATACCAAAATGAACCGTTTTGAATGTTCGATAAATGAGGAAAGGATTTTCGGGCCGAACATTTTGGGCCCAACAGAATATTGTATCAACTTACAAAATTTATACTAATTAATTTGACTATTTTTTTAATCTCGTATGTCCTAAATTAAACTGTAAAAATAAAAATGAAGAGTAATGAAAAAGCTAGTAGACAAAAAGGAAACAAAAAAATTTGTTTGCTAAGAAAAAAAAAGTGAATAAAAAATTAATACCCTCCAAATTAGAAATAAAAATTGGTATATAAAAAAAAACTAAGAAAAAACTTGAATTGAAATACTAATTTATCCTTGCATGTATAATTTTAAAATAACAATAAATGGCGGGTACAAAAGTAAATTTAAAATAAATTAAGTTTATTTTCACCTTTTTTTTTCCAAACAATTATAAAAAGAAACATTTCATTTCCATCTTCTTCTCTTTTTCATGTGCTACACAATTTGTGCTCAAGCGTTGTGGAGATTGAAAAACCTATGTTTTTACCTATCTTTCCAATTTTACAATATTCATATTGATTTTATTTTGATTTATGCTTAAACATTAAAAACTAAACCATAAGAATTAACACACGAAATTACAAGTTTTGTCTACACTAAATACACATTCCAGCCGACTAGTGCTTGGGTTCCCTGAACCAGGGTAATACCTCTCACTATATCAATATGTAACTTTACAATAACCAGTTCAAGATTAAACCTATAAATTATACAATCTTTCTAAACATACGGTGAAACTTTTTACCCTAAATAACCAAATCTCTTGCTAATAAATGCAAGATCAACTTGCTTCAATGTTGAACTCTCTTCAACAATATTTCAGATCTGAAAACCTTCAAATCTATGGCGCCAAGACTCAGCTAAAATCCCTTCAGCTGTCATAGCTTAACTTCAAAGCTTGCACAGAAATCTTGAATCACCATCAATGGAGTTTCTTGCAAGAACCTGCAAAAAATCAACAGAACAAATAAAAGAGTAATACAAAGCATAATATACGACTGTCCGATCTGAGAGATTAGTTGTAACTGATTAACCAGGCCAGTATTGTTGACGCCGTTTTTCGTCAACAGTGAAAGTAGAGCACGAAAACAATAATTAGTTATGGCCAAATGAAATATGATAACACAAACGAGATTTTTTACGTGGTTCAGCAGTTCAATCTGCCTAGTCCACGAGTCTTTGTTATTATATTTAAGATGATCTCTGAAAATTCTTCAGGGATGAGTTTTCAGAGTTTACTCTCAAGATCCCAAAAATTCGGTCATTTACAATGGTGCATGACCTCTCTATTTATAGAGAAGATTTCAGAATACTATCCCACATATTTCGGGAAGTTATTCTGTATATGCAAATAAATTAAATGGCATTAAAAGCCTGCAATCCTATATACAAGGAAACGTCCCCTGAAGATCAGGGGGCGTATAACTGAACAAATAATATCCCTCGATTATAGGGGATTTATAGCAATCAATGTAGACCGCGTCTCTCATTGATGATTCATAAAGATATTCAAAATTACTATCTTATATCGCCAAGGCCCTATTTACCCAGGTCTCTTGTTGGATTTCGAGCTATAGCATCTTCCTGAGACCACATGGCTTCGAGCTTGGGACCCCTAATCCAAGGCTATCCCGAGAACAGACGTATTTCGGGGTCAGCCTTTCGAGCTTGCGAGGATCTCGAGGCTACCATCTTCGAAGTCGCCTCTACTTCGCAGGCCTGATGCCTAGGCTTCGGACGTGTTCCAGATATTACGAGTCTATTCATTATGAATCCAGCTTTCGAGGTCACAATTCTCATGGCTCGAAATCTGGGTGTAACATTTTTCCCCCTCAAAAGTATTTGTTCGAATCTTATGAGAAGGAAACTTTTGAACTACTTTCTTCGGGAACCGCACCGTCACATACTTGAAAATGGACACGTGTCAGTTGGGTATTGCTCATTCAGGGTACTTGAGTACCTTGGAAATCTGCCCACGATCGTTCGTCTGTCACCTTTCTGGTACCATCATATCATTAATCCCTATCCGTTGGATTTTACAAGGGTTTTGTTCAATGGTTCAGATTAATCCCCTTTTACCATCTATATATAAGACCCCAGTCATCGTCTTCCTGTTATTTTGCGCTTATCAGAAGAAAGAAAAGAAGCAAAACAAGAAACTATCCCTGAGAACTTCTTGCTTGTGCATGTTTTCTCAGCCGAAGAAACAGAGGACCGCCAGTTTGTTCGAGACCGTGAGCTCATATCTGCAGCCTCTCCTTCAATCGACGATTTTTCTGCAATCGCCATCATTGTGTAAGTATCCGATTGTCTTTTTATTTTCCATTATGCCAGTTTCTGTCTGCGTAGTTCTTTTATTTCTGTGAATGCACTAGTTTATCTTCTTCGTTTGTCACGCTAGGAGACTTTTGACCGACATGCTTTCACGTCTAAGTCTCCATGCTAGGTTTAAATCACTGGTTCTAAATCCAGTTTTTGGTGTAGAACAAGGTCTCTTTTTTCTGGGTTTCAAAATTTAAAAGACATATCTCGCACACCAAGATATCAGGTATACCCAAGATTACCATTTCTGAATAACCGCCACCCTTTTTCCCTGATATTTCGGGATTTTCAAAAAAAAATTTATCCACTGTCACGCCCTACTTCCTTAGAGCCGTTACTTAGTGAGTTTTAAGACAAAACAGTGTGCAAGGATCTCGCTAACCGAGGTTTTGAAACGAAAGTGTGACTAATTAAAAGTTAAGGCTGTAATTTTAGAAAAATGCATTGTTTCAATAAAACTCCTAATATTAAACATTGGGATCCCAAAATAAGGTTTGAAAACTATTTACATCAAAAAATGAGTTCACAGTTGATAAATCATAAAAATCATAGATTATTACAGCCATTTTCAAATAAACCCCCAACCAAAGCAGTCGGGCAGGCCAAACATGTACGCGTCGCTTCACGCTCTCCGTACTCATGGTTGGTTGACTCAGTCATTGCCCTACCTGCAACACAGAGCACCCGTGAGCCGAAGCCCAGCAAGAAAACTCATGCAGAACATAACATATGCAATGTATACAGTTTATCATAACAGATAATCCTCAAATAAACAAGTCAACCATTAGACTAAGCAAACACGGCCATGCCGCCCCAGAGACCTTACCAAAGCCCTGGGGTATCGGTTCTCACCGCGAGGATAACTCATGTATCCCTTGGGTCCCACCCTGAATATAGCATAACACATGTATCCACCGGGCCCCGCCCTGACTATAGCATCCCATGTGCTAGGTGTTACTTTCGGCCCACGGCCGCCCCGGCCTACGCCGTACTCGGCCCACGGCCGCCCCGGCTTACGCCGTACTCGGCCCTTGCCGTTCATTTCATCATAATCACACATAAAATATAACACAACAACATGCAATCAAATATTTATTCATTTAAGTCTGCACCCTAACATGTGATGCAATATAGGGCCGCGCCCCGCAATCATACTATGGGCCCACGCCCTATCCTACGGGTGTTATAGTTTTCTTACCTGCATTCCGAGCCTCCTGATGCACCAAAGCCGCGAGCACGGTCCTCTAGTACGAGCCTCTCAAAGAACCTAGTCACAACACACAAGAAACATTCCTCATTACTAACCAACCCAAAACCACTTCCCGGGACCAATCCCACACTCCCGGGGCCTCTAAAACCTTACAACAACACCCCGGAGACATCCCCCGAACCCCCGGAGCAAAGGCCTAAAATTGCCTAAAAATGATGCCCTGAAATTTTCCTTGTGCCGCGGCACCCATCAGTCAGAGGCTCCCTTGCCGCGGCACGAAAAACCTGTGTCACGGCACGCCTTCGCAGACCCAGAATTCTGGGTTTTCTCCTGCGTTTTCTCCGAGCTAAAACCTTCCCAAATTAACCCAAACTCACACCCAAGCCCCAAAACCAACTCAAGACTCCAAATAAACCATCCAAAAACCCATAACATTACCAAAGACATCTAAACACCCAATCAAATCCCCAAAATCCACATCCTTGATTTCAATTTCAGAAAAAAATAAAAACTCAAACATCAAACTTAACCCATGCTCAAATCTCTTAACCCATAACATAATCAAGCCTTAAATGTGTATAAAATTCCTTACCCCATTTGGAGAATCCATCCCTAAGCTTCCTTCATCTCCTAGGTCTCCAACTTCTCCTTCTCTTCTTCTTCTTCTTCCTCATGCCCTAGCTTTTCCCTCTCTTTTCTCTTCTCTTCAAACTCTATCAAGACCAAAATGGTTAAGCCCCAAACCGTGTACCCCATAAAACCAGCTGCCATTTATCTAATTCCCAACCAAATGACCATTTTGCCCCTCCTTGCCTATCCTTTCCTACCTAAACCTCATGGGCATTTAAGTCCTTTCATTTCTATTTCATTTCTACCATTTTCTTTCTAAAACTTGTTACTCTCAGCAGTAACTAATGGTTACCCAGGTTACTAAATCTCCAATAACCATGACCCGCTAAATCTCAACTTAACCATAAAATTCCCAAAGTACCCCTGGGCTCCTCCCGAGCCGGGTATAGAAATCCCGTTGTGACCCTGAAGTTAAATTGCTCTCTAGGACCGTCTCGGCACGTGCATCACAAAATAACACCACACTCACGTGGTACAAATCACGGAATACAATTATCACAAATATGCCCTCGGCGGGCTAAAATTACAATTATGCCCTTCAAACACAATCAGGGCCTACATGCATACTAATACACCTATACATGCGTCTCAGATAATTAAATAGTCAAATAACATGCTTTAAATCATAACCATGCATTTAACTCATAGAATCACACATAATTCCCATCGTGCCCTCCGGGCACGCTAATCAAGGCCCTTAAGCCTTATTAGCGAATTTGGGTCGTTACATCCACTCTCCTCCTTTTTCTCGTAGAGTACATGTTCCAACTCTTTAGACAGGTTTTTAGTATCGAGCTTGCTTCGTATCCAAGTATTCTTCGAGCTTGTCCTGCTAAGCTCGCAATTCTCGAACCCTTGCATGCATGGCCCTCACCATTTTTTCTTTCTTGCTAGATGTCACAGAATCTGGAAAGACGGTGGGGGTCGTTGCTGGCAATCCCTTACTCGCCAAAAACCCCGAGCCCAGAGTCGCTGTTTGCTCGGAATCAACGTCTGATTCGCGAGTTCGATCTCGCGCGCGAACAGGAGGAGATTCGAGCTCATTATCGCCGCCAAATTGACGAGGTTATAGAAAAGAAGAGGAGAACCATTCGAGAGGCTCTTTATCCAGAACCTGATTCTGGACCCAGGCCGATCCCCCTCGACCCTAAATAAAAAGTGACCGTTGCGTATAGTCCGGGAGAGCTCCAATTTTCGCTGATGGGTGAGCCTTCTACCTCGCAACCGAGGAGAGAATTCTTCGAGGCCGAGCACTACTGGAGCTCGGTTACCTCACTAGGCCAGATAACTGACATCCTGGCCTTCCACGGTCTTAGGCTGTCAAGCACCCTAAGGTGTCGAGCCCCTACCCCCAGTGAGCGAAGCTATCGTGCCCCAGGAGATGGAAATCCCAAGCTGAGGTACGCGGCCTGGAGCCAAGAGCATATGAAGGCAGGAGCGTTACTGCCTTTGAAGTCATTTTTCAAGGACTTCACGGACTTTGTTGGGCTAGATCCATTCCAGCTCAACACCAATTCTTACAGGGTTCTGTCTGCCCTGAGGTCGCTATACCACGAGCTGAAGTGGGAAGGACCTTCACCACAGGAGATTTTATACCTCTTCTATCTGAAAAGCAACCTCTCCCGAGCTCGGGGAGGAGACGGGTTTTACTATCTTTCGAGCTACCCCAAAGAGAAAAAGGTGTTTGAGGATCTTCCTAATCATCCACCTGACTTTAAGAAAGCCTTCTTCTGGACAGATGGCTTGTCCCCGTCTCGATGCTACTCATTCAGACGGATTCGTAAGTACTCCAACCTTCTTTATCTCTGTACTCGGGATTTTATTTGTAGGTCCATACTTAGTTGAAATGTGTTTTATTTTCCAGCCAATTTTCACCGTCCTACTCCCGACGAAGCAATGAAGGAGCATAGAGAGACTCTGCTCCAACTCCCTTACGGCAGGAGGTCTCTCTCATACCTTTTACATGAGAGTAAGCTCCGAGCTTGCGGGCTTTTGGGAGATGGCCAGTCCACCTCAGACTGGTCCAATAAAAATTACGACCATTGGGAGCATGTGCCTTTGCCCACAGGCATCCTCCCTCCAAGGAGAGAGGTGAGGCCCCCGCCTCCCGTTCGCCGAAGAAGCCCACCATCGGGGAACGAGGCTAACGATGAAGCCTCAAGCTCGGACTCGGATGATCAAGGTAAAGTCATCCTTAGCTCGAAAATGTGGTCCCCCACCTTATTAAAGCACCAACCCGATAGGTTAGTCTTGTGCCCAGATGATAGGGACCACTTCTATATATGGACTTGGGTAGACGACCAAGTTCATAGGTTTGATAGTTGGCTCGGGAAGTATGACACCATGTATAGTCTGAACGAGGTGTGGGACGGAATAGCCGTCCAATATGGGACCAATGACTATAGGGACCTTTCGAGGTTGACGTCCACCTATATGGAAGGTACTCCCCCCGCCTCTTCTGAAGATGGGGGAATTTCATGGTCCCCGAGCTCGAGCTCGAGGGAGAGTTCCAGTTAGGTTTCTTCTATCATCACTTTGTATATCTATGCGATGCTGAATTACTTTACATACTATTCCCTCTTTTTGTTATGATTCACGTTGTGGCGTGATTGTGCAGGCAAGATGGATTCTGACCTTGACAACATCCTCGAGACTGGCGGTGCCAAGAGGAGCAAGCGTCCCAGGGCGGGGTCGCGAAAAGTTGACCGGCCTGCCAAAGCCCCCAAGAGGACCGAGAAAACACCTCCTCCCCTGAATCCGCCTGTTATGAGCTCCATTGCGGCGTCGACATCGCAGGTCGGTGCCCCCACCGTGGCGTTGACTTCGCAGGTCGACGCCTCTATTATGACCGAGCCCCAACTTCCTGTAGTGGTCCAGCCAACACTTGGTCCACCTCCCAGAAAGCCTTCTGCTTCTCGAGCTCACAAGCTGTCAGTTTATACTCACGTCGAGGAGTATGTAATTGACAATGCGGCTGGATCCCATGGGTCTATGCTGGGCTCAGATGTTATGTCCCGAGTCGGCCAGAGCTTCAGCAGTCTCGACGCTCCTCAATGGCAATTTTTGAACAATACCCGAGACTGCACTGCCCTCTATGAGAAGAGTATCGAGCTTGCTGCCGCGGTGAGTTTTCTTCTACTTCTTAGTTATATTTATACAGTCCTGGTGTTAATGAAGATTTTTTCTTTTTGTCAGTCTCTTGCCGTTACTGCCCAGCTCAACTATAGGTTGAACAACGAGATCCATTAGAGCAAGTCTTATGCTCAGGAGGCGAAGGATCTTCAACTCAAAGCGAGTGATGATCTGAAGGTAGCAAATGAAAAGCTTGAGGCAGGAGCCGAGGAGCTTAAGGCCAAGGCATCCGAGCTTGAGAAGCTGAATGCTAGGCTCACGGAGCTCGAGAAAGAGAATGCCAGGCTCGCGGAGCTTGAGAAGGAGAACACTCGGCTCCAAGAGGCTAACAAAAAGCTCGAAGAAGACCAGGCCACAAATTTTGATATAATTGAGGGTGAAAAGGCTCACCTCCTTGCTGAGTATAAAGAGAAGAAGGACCAGGCGGTTGATTTGGCCATGTATAGAACGTGGGCCAATAACGAAGACCTCGATACCAACTTCCTAGGCCCTCATGAGGCGAAGCTTCTAGATAAGTGGAATGCTCGACTTGAGGAGGAAGAGGCTGCTCGGGAGGCCGCCTCCGAGGGTGCTCAGAAGGATAGTCATGCTATTCGTCCTGAGGGGTCCAATGCTGCTGATGCTGAGAAGGCCAAGGAGACTCCTCCTTCTTGAATCTAATCTCGGGGAAATTTTATCTTGGGGCTGCGTCCCCTTATTTTTGTAATTACTTTAATTTATGCCCGTAGGGCTGATACAATTTCTTTTTATATTAATACATATGCTTTACATTTCTTGGTTCGAAATATTTTGCACATTTTATATTAATGAATCGTTTATGTTTGTTTATTCATACAAACATAGTTTGGATTTAGGCTCGAGACTCGGCACATTCATGCATCGTTTGTTCGAATTATCCGCTTCCGATCTCGTAATTTATCAAGGTCGGATATTACTTTACCCATGAACCCGAAAGTACTTGTATGGTATGTAATGCGAACGGTTTAGTTATATCTTATTGGTTAGTTACTTTTTTTGTCCTCGGTTATTTCTCCGAGGTTATGAGTTCGAAACTATTTTCCCTTAAGATATTCCAGCCTCGATCTCGACTTATCTCGAAGTAGGTTTAGGTTCCAACTTATCGTCGATTAGTTTTAGCTGGTTTGCTCCAAACCTATTAAGTTCGTGTTTGGTTTGTAATCCATACACTTATATTTTTAACCTAGCTCGCTTATTTGGTTATATCCAAACGTTTTTATCTTTTGATAATTTGGTTACGTCCAAACTATCTAAGCTCGCGCATCTGGTTACATCCAAATACTTGTGTGTTTTTGATAATTCGGTTACGTCCAAACTATCTAAGTTCACGCATCTGGTTATATCCAAACACTTGTATGTATTTCGTGTATGCTATTTTATTTTTTAAGCTGATGGTATATATACCAATGATGCCCCCTTAATATCCTATGAGTGTGACCATAGGTTATTAAATTAAGAGAGATTGCAAAAATAAAGAGGTATAACATATTGAACGAAATAGATCTTTATTTGATGGAATTCAAAAGTAGACAAATTAATACAGATAGAAAATCATGGTTACAGGCAACACTTTTCCTATACTATTGGTAGTAAGGTCTTAGGTGTTTGCCATTCCATGCTCGCGGTACCAGGCTCCCATCCAATCTCGCTAGCTTGTAAACACCGAGCCGGGTGACTGACTCTGTAATGCCCCAAACTCCAGGGACCGTTACGGTGTGCCTTGTAAACAGTGCTAAACTCGCTAATCGAGTCATTTGGCCAAAATCGTGAACTAAGTATGATTAGCAGTTTAGGGATTAAACATTTTGGTTAAGACGTAACGTTTTACTAAAATGTTTAATATATACATTGGGATCCCGAAAATAAAGTTTCAGAGTTTATTACAGAAAATATTTACAAAAGGCCGTTCTAAGCGGCAAAACAGGGTTCAACCCTAGTTCCACTTTAAACCTCGGCCGTGGAGGACGAGCAGCTGCATATGTACACATCATCACCTAAGCTCTTCAACTCAAGGATGGTCCAGCTTCCTCTTGCCTTTACCTGCACCACGTAGCACCCGTGAGCCAAAGCCCAGCAAGAAAACACAATAAAGCATGGCATAATATCAACAACGATCATAATAACCATTCAGGACTATCAGTCCAAGCAAATAGGTGACAATAGCCAAAAGTCACAATAATGAGCATCGCTCCTTCTAGCCATGTGACGATAGGGTCACCAGGGCTTAACCGTCAAGTGATTCTTTCTTAAGTTTGATTAGGACAGGTACAAGGTGATTAGTCACCAACATAACCTTCCTCACGACTCTAGAGTCGAAACTATGGACAACGTCCCTTAGCCATGTGACAAACGGTCACCGGGGTCATATACCTTGGCTATAGTCATCTGGTCGTAGACCAGGCAAGCGCTTATAATTTCTTCGACCTTAAGGTCGGTCCCGCATTAATGCCATGGAGCTATTCAATACGTGATCATCGACTTTAGGGTCGGTCTGGCATTAGTGCCTTAGAGCCACTCAATGCACAATTCTCGACTTTAGAGTCGGTCCAGCATTAATGCCATAGAGCCATTCAATGCATGATTCATCGGCCTTAGGGTCGGTCTAGCATTAATGCCATAGAGCCATTCAATGCGTGATTCTCGACTTTAGAGTCGGTCCCTGACTAGTCAGTCTCATACACAAGTAAGTCATGCCGCCAGTCATATATCACATGTTCCATATCCATAAACAAGGTATTTAGCATGCTTACTAAACAGGTATTAGTACAACTAGGACCATGCACAAACACAGAGGCTCAAGCTCTGAACGATATCATACCCAGTATATAAAGCATGTCCCAATCACATGTTTCTCATGCATCATATGCAATAAATCCAGCAATCTAACATGCATCAAGAATAGCCATGCATGTCATACATAATAATCAACCGACATGCATCAATAATAACCACGCATGTCATACATAATAATCAACCGACATGCATCAATAATAACCACGCATGTCTCATACATAATAATCAACCGACATGCATCAATAATAACCACGCATGTCTCATATACACAGGGTGCAGTTTTCTTACCTCAAAGTCGAGCTAGAATAATTTAAAGAACGACCCTTGAGAACGATCAATCTTTAGTCCTTTAGCGGTCACCTAGTCATAACCAAATATAAGGTATCATCAATAAAAATGATCACTGAGGGTTCCCAAACCAAATCCCAGCCCCTGAGACATCAAATACTACTCAACCGGGTACTAGGTCCAACCCCGAGGCCTATGGTTTGAATCCCCAAGCTAAAAACCACATTTTAGCAAAATTGGCCTTAAGGGCCACGGCCCTCCCCTGCTGCACCGCGGCGCACCTCCAAACAGAAAGGCTCCCCTCTGCCAGATGCCAAGGGCCGCGGCGCACCCCTGCTGCGCCGCGGCGCCCAGCCCAGACCAGCTAAGTCGGCCACACGCACCAGAATCTTAACCCTGTGTTTTCCCTCTCAAACCAGTCCCTCAAACCATCTCTAAACCTCCTCCAAACACATAATTAAACCCCTAGACAACACCCATAACCTCCCCTCATCAAAACCCAATCTTATCATCCATCAAAACCCCTTTGAATCCAAACTTTTAGTAAGAAATCAAAGCTGAAAAACCAAAGAAGAAAACAGAGTATCACCTGAGTTCAAAGGATAAAACTCACCTCAAACACAGCTTTGAATCCCCTCTGATGATTGTTACAGGTTCCCTAGCTGCCACCTTTAATCCCCTAGCTCAACACTTCCATTTGAGCTCTCAAAATCCAAAAAAAAGTGAGGGAGGAAGCTTGTACGGGATGGAAGGGAGAAAGAGAGGATAGGCTCTGTTTTACTCTGTATTTCCACAGCTTTCTAAAACTTAAAAGCTGATATAAATCTTTAAGGTCAAAAGACCATATTGCCCCTAGGCCAAATAAACCCCTTTAAAATCTTCCAAGGGTAAAATCGTCCTTTCCCGCCTATCTCGTTAATTATAATTAACGCTCTCTAATTCCCGCTATTCTCAATATCCCCAAACACCAATAAATCATATCCCATTACTCTTTAATTCCCGGTAATACTCTAATCATTAAATTCACCCCGAGACTCACCCCGAGTCCCGAACTTAAATTCGTTATGACTAGACCGAGCACTTACATCTCATGATCGTCTCATGTCGAATAGCTCGAACCAATCCACCTTATAATGTGGCTATACTAATTAATCACAACCATGCACCCAAAATATACAATTACGCCCACAGTGGCCAAATTACCAAATTACCCTCATAATTAACATATGAGCCCATATGCATGCATTCACCATCATATAATAGTATAATTCACGTAAACATGCATATAGTCATTAAATACCATAATAAATCAATTATGGCCCTCCTGGCCTCCTAATCAAGGTTCTAAACCTTATTAGGAAATTTGGGGCATTACAACTATCCCCTCCTTACAGAAATTCCGTCCTCGAAATTTACTCAACAACTCGGAACCAGAGTTCCACTCACTGGATATAAATTTCCTTAAGTCATTTCCTGACTTCAGTATTTCGATAGCCCTACCTTAACCCAAGGTACATTCTGCTCAATAGAACCTCGTTACTTATGTCACAATCTGAATTGGCTATTCCTTGCCGGAATACTTAACCTAACCTTCAGATCCTCATAACTCAACTCATGAGTTCCTTCGGCCCATGCCCACTGCATGGAAGCACATAACTCACTGTATACAACTGCCAGTACCAAAAAGAAGAGGCTGACCCAAAATCAACCTAGCCAACCTATCCAGAACCCAACCACAGAGACAAACTAGGGCTTAACTTGTTTTAATTCCTTACCCCCTTTTTCCATGGTGATACCTTAGAGAATATACATTCTCCTACCTGGAATTCCACATTCCTACCTTCCAGTTCGATAATACTTTCCTATTTACTCTGAGAAGTGAGCAACCAAAATTCAAGCTCCAGTAATCTCACAAATCCCCTGAACCACCTCAGGACCCAGATATATACATATTTCCTCACTCATCTTATAAGATGTTTCTCCAATAATAATTGGATAACCCTCTCTCTCTGATTTACCACCAGTCTGAGAGTGATAATCTATACTGAGTTCCATTTATATATTCATCGCCTTCTAACCCTTCCAAAACTTGGAAGTCACAATAAAGTCTTCATCTGATAAGATAGACCTTGAGTTCACGAAGGCTCTCTATCCTTCTCACAAGGAGACTCAAATATGGATCAGCCGTACTATTCACCTACCTTTGCTGACAAAGTAACTCACTTGGACTACCAGTCCACAATGACTTAATACCCACTTCATACCGATCCATCAACCTGGAAATCCCACCGCGAAACTCATCGCGATGCTCACTCATTCCCATTATGAAATACCCAAAGGCTGTAATGGCCTTGCTGTTTCCTGATATACTGCCTCAATCTGTTAACAGGTTAAGAGCTTTACACATGCCTTAACATATGTCTCTTCATCTCAGGATATAAAATTTCCATATCATGTTACCATTTCACGATGCCTGAATGAAACAAATAAAAGAATAGCATGAGATTCATCCAGAATCTCTCAGTTAATCTCAATGTCCATCAGATCCCAAGTCCGATCTCTATATCACCATAAATTCATGTCCGCCACTATACAACCTTTAGCTAATCCAGCTAAAGCTTTCCATTCAATCTTGCCCGTCTGTGGCTCTCTTAACCATCTTTCCTTTTATTTTTCTTGCGATAATAATCTTAAACAATAAACTGGCCACTTGGCCTACCCAGTCCTGGTCAGATTCTTTAATCAACATGTTGCATAGGCAATCACTTCCCTCTATCACTAGGATGTCATAACAACCACTAACTGATCCTGGTCTATAAATACCCAGCACTTTCTTCCCAAGGCACCTGAAACATCTTTGCTAATCATGGACACTCCTGTCCCCAAGGAACTCTTCACTCTTGGCAACTTTCCGCAGAGAAAACTCCACTATACCATCGTCCAAGACGATCATAAATCCCATTCAAATTAACCTTTGAATGCATTACTCATCTGACTCACAAACACTTAGCATCTAACCAATTCTCAAGATATACTCAGCACAATCCTTTACAAGATTTTCTCACTCTGATCTCTAACTGGTCTTAACCAGATCCATGATCCACCTTAAAAGATTCCATCTTACTCAGCAACTAACTCTTTAATTCTTATAACCCCACTGAGTCACTTGAAACAGTGTTTATATCTAACTCCATCTCCGGTACTAAACCAATCACCATTCTAATCTTCTTTTAATAAAAAGAAGGCCTGGCAGACCGCCTGGAAACATATTTAAAAACCCACAGACTAATCCAGTCTGTCCTGAGCTCACCGTTACAATCTAAGTGGTATCTACCACACTGGCTAAGAGTTCCATGCACCTCCCTGCTCAAACTCCAGCCTTCACATCCAGTATCATAAACATATCAAATCCGTGCACAGTGCCAAATGTCACAAGACTTTCCGCTCTCAAGCTCAAGAATTACTATACCTTCCTTGCCATTTAAAATTTTCCCACAATTACTTAACCGATCCACTCCCTGGATTAACCATAGTCAGTCATAACTAACTCATGAAGCCAACGATAAGTCCTTGCCATAACTCAACTTATCTCTTAAGTTGCCAATACCGCCTTACTTTTCCCATCACAATATAACCATGTGATCTACATACACCATCAATATACCCTTCTCTATATACATACCAACAAAAGAATAACGTGGCGCCAAAGCCAAACAACATAATTTAAAACTCAGGACTAGAAAACTGACCTGTCATCCCCGTGGAACTAGTCTCGATCTCAGACTTTGACTGTCCTGAAATAAACACTTGAGTTGGAATCGAGCTGTCGATCCTCTTTTGCTTAAGCTCTCTTAGACTCGAACAATCCTTCTTAAGATGCCCAACCATCCCACAAAAGAAACATGCCTTTGCTCGGCATTCTCCCAGATGATGCCTCTTGCACCGAGCACACTTTGGACGAGTTTTCCAGCTTTCCTTGTTACTTGTCCCAATAAGTGGAGGTACCACTATCTGAGCTCCATGCTCTTCAACACTCTGCTGCCCAACTACTATACTCTCAACAACAAGAGCCTTCTCTACCACCTGAGCATAGGTAGAGACTTAATACACTGGGGCAACTCTAATGCCCTGAGCCTGGTATTCTCTAAATAAGCTGCCATCCTCGTGCCACGAGCCTGGTATTCTCCCAAAATTTGATTAACCACGAGCTGGGAGTCGCTGTAACAATGTATAGCTTTAGCTTTGAGCTCTTGGCTATACGAAGTCCCGCCAGTAAAGCCTCGTATTCGGCTTCATTATTCGACGCTTTGAAGTCAAATCTTAAGGCCGAATGAAACCTGCTCCCTGTGGGGGTAACCAAAATGACCCCTGCCCCCGATCCATTTTCATTAGATGAGCCATCGACGTAAAGTTTCCACAGCTCGTTGGCCGGGGTTATAACTTCGTCGTTGGCCATGCCAGTACATTCCACTATAAATTCAGTCAAAGCTTGTGCCCTAATGGTCGTCCTCGGGTGGTATGTGATCTCGAACTGTCCGAGTTCAACCGCCCATTTAAGAAGTCGACCTGAAGCCTCCGGTTTAGACAGAACTTGCCTAAGTGGTTGATCAGTTAACACATGGATGGGGTGCGCCTGAAAATAGGGTCAAAGTTTACGAGATGAATGTATTAAAGTGAGAGCCAGCTTCTCCATCAATGGGTATCTCGACTCTGCCCCCAGTAACCTTTTACTGATGTAATAAACGGGTCTCTGTACCTTCTCTTCTTCTCGAACGAGCATTGCACTTATTGCGTGTTCGGTGGTGGAAAGGTATAGGTACAGTACTTCTCCTATTTCAGGTTTTGATAAGATGGGGGGTTCGGCGAGGTGCTTCTTAATCTCCTAGAATGCCAGCTCGCACTCCTCTGTCCATTCAAATTTCTTACCTCCCCTCAAAAGGTTGAAAAACGGAAGACAACGGTCCGTAGATTTTGAAATGAAACTACTTAGGGCCGCCATCCTGCCGGTCAAACTTTGGACATCCTCGTGTCTTCGAGGTGAAGGCATGTAAATCAGTGCCTGGATCTTTTCGGGGTTGGCCTCTATTCCACGAGCGTTCACGATAAAGCCCGGGAATTTTCCTGAAGATACCCCGAAAGTGCACTTCTGAGGATTTAGTTTCATGTTATACCTTCGGAGCACGCCGAAGCACTCTTCGAGGTCATCAACATGGTTCTTGTTAAGTTGAGACTTGACAAGCATGTCGTCAACATAAACTTCCATGTTGTTCCCTATTTTTTCTGAAAACATCATGTTCACGAGCCACTGGTATGTGGCCCCAGCATTTTTGAGCTCGAATGGCATAACATTATAACAGTATAGCCCCTTATCCGTTATGAAGCTCGTATGTTCCTGGTCGGGGGCATGCATGGGAATCTTGTTATATCCAGAATAGGCATCCATGAACGACATCAGTCATTGCCCCGCTGTGGCATCCACGAGCTGATCAATCCTTGGTAATGGAAAACAGTCTTTCGGGCAAGCTTAGTTGAGGTCTGAATAGTCAATACAGGTCCGCCACGTCCCATTAGGCTTTGGGACCAACACTGGATTGGCTACCCAGTCAGGGTAAGAGGTATCCCTAATGAATCAGTTTGCTTTTAACCTGTCAACCTCCTCCTTCAGTGCCTTCTTTTTGTCGTCATCCAGTTGTCTTCGCTTTTGTTGCTTCTGAGGGAAGCTTTTGTCTATATTTAGAGCGTGGCTTGCTATATTCGGACTTATCCCTACCATGTCCGAGTGTGTCCATGTGAAGACATCCTGGTTTTTCTTTAAAAAGAAAATTAGTTGCTATTTTGTCTCCTCCTAGAGGTGTTTTCCAACCTTTACCTTTTTCGAGGGATCGGTTTCCTCGAGCTGAATGTTTTCGAGTTCTTCTAAGGGTTCGAGGTCAGATTTCTCCTCAACCCTTGGATTGATCTCTTCATCAATCTCTAAGACCGTCCCATCTTTACTTTGAATAATGACGAGGGCTTGTGCGCTCGTCTGTTTCTTTCCTCTTAAGGAAATGTTGTAGCACTCTCTTCCAGCTAACTGATCTCCCTTCAACGTCCCGACGCCGCTAGGGGTCGGATACTTAAGGGCCAGATGCCTTACTGATGAGACTGCCCCCAGCCCAACCAGAGCGGGTCTCCCGACCAGCACATTGTAGGCTGAAGGTAGATCCACTACCACGAACTCCATCATCTTGGTTGCTGAGACCGGGTAATCTCCCAAGGTTACGGGGAGCTCGATGGATCCCATGCAGGCAGTCCCTTCTCCTGAAAAGCCGTATAAAGTAGTTGCACACGCTTTCAGGTCGCGAAGGGAGAGTCCCATCTTCTCGAGGGTTGCTTTATAGAGAATGTTAACTGAGCTCCCGTTGTCTATGAGAACTCGGTGGACCCTTTTATTTGCCAGCTGGAGGGTGATGACCAGTGGATCATGGTGAGGAAACTGAACATGGGACGCGTCTTCCTCAGTGAAGGTTATTGGTTGGGATTAAATCCTCTGACTTTTTGGAGCTCTAGGTTCGGGTTCATAGGGGGACCCGTCCACAGTTTTAAGCTCGTTAACGTATCTCTTTTGGGCATTCCTGCCCATGCCCGCAGGATGAGGCCCTCCCGAGATGGTTATCACGTCTTCTCCATCTATCGGAGGCGGCCTATCTTCTTCCCTAGCTCAGGAATTATTGTTTTGTGTGGGCTGCGACGCAGCTGCTCTCTGGCTCGCGGTGGCCTAATTAGTATTCTGGTTCTTGACATATTGTCTGAAGTAACACCTCAAGATCAATCCTTCGATCTCGTCTTTCAGCTGTCGACATTCATCAGTAGTATGCCCGGTGTCTCTGTGAAATCGGCAATACTTGCTGGAGTCCCTCTTGGACTTCTGATTTCTCATTGGGTCCAAACGCCTGAAGGGGACTTGGTTTTCATTAGCTAGGAATATGTTTTCCTGAGACTCGTTGAGCTCGGTGTACACTCTGTACATGGAGAAATATCTCTCCCCCTTCTTTTTCTTTCCTCCTTCGGCCTCGGGGTTGCTCCCTTCGTTCTTTTTTCTCTTGGAAGGGTTTTCCGCAGCAGGTTTTGAAACTACTGGGTCCGCCGAGGTTGAGGCAGAGTTGACGTTTATCATTGTAGTTTCGGGCTGGGAAGTCACATTAAGTGTCAACCTCGCTTCCTCTACATTGACAAACCTCTGCGCTCGTGTATTAAACTCGGTTAGGGATCTCACCGGTTTTCTCTGCATATCGTCCCAGAGGGCACTTCCTAGCATTACTCCGGCTTGGACAGCCATTAGGTGTCCACTGTCATCCACATTCCGAGCTCGGGCAACTTCCAAATTAAACCTTGTAAGGTAAATTTTTAATGTCTCGCCTGGTTGTTGCCGAACGTTAGTTAGGGTTGACGCCTCAGGTCTAACCCCCATCATGGCTTTGAACTGCTTCTTGAAGTCTTTAGACAGTTGCTCCCAAGAAGTTATTGAGTGTCTCTTATATTTTTCGAACCAGCTTTTGGCTAGTCCTGTCAACGATGCTGGAAATAACATGCATCTGAGCTCGTAACCCACGTTACTGGCTCTCATTATAGTGTTGAACGTACTCAAATGGCTGTACAGGTCGGTCTTTCCCTCAAAAGTTGGGACGTGAGGGATCTGAAACCCTTGAGGAAATGGAGTGTTGGAAATATGGGGAGGAAACGGTTCAAGCTCCTCATCAGAATCTTCATATCGATCTTGACCTTGCTCGCTTTTCAAAAGTCTAAAGGCCTTCTCTAACTGATCAATTCTTTCCTGGACTGGGTCCGCGAGGTGAACCGTCTGGAATCGGTTATCGCCGATCACAATTCCAGGCTCGCGTCTCTGCAGGGGGTCTTTTCGCCTATTCAAGCGATCCCTCAAGTCCGAGTTCGTCAGGTCAACATTACCCTGACTTTGATTCAAATGTTCTCGTAGGTCGGAGCGATTTCTGCGGCTCCCAATATTCTTACGACCTCGATCATGCATGCTAACTGACCTGGTATCTCCAGAGTCGTCACTAGTAAAACTTGTCGCATGGTTATTTCGAGATGGGTCTTTTCCATGCCGCCTCGTTTCTGCCGTGCGAGACCGAGATGTTTGACTTTTTTCTGATGGGGCGCCTCTCCGCTCCTGGAAAGCTTCCCTGTTTCCTTGTCTCCTCCCCGCACGCCTTTCGTCCTAATCTCGAATTGGTTGAGCATTCCTGCGAGGGGGTGAAGGATATCTTATAGGTGATGGAGGGAACCTTATGGGTGACGGTGGCTGCCACCCATTTCGTGGCCTAGATGGTCCAGAGTTTGCCCGAGATGGGTTAGTTGCATTTGGTGCACTCCCAGGGACTTGAGTCCGAGCCTCTGTAAGGGCTCGGTTATTCTCAGTTCCCACAGGTACTTCCGCAGGTGGATTAACCGGGGCCCTAGCCCGGGTACTTCTCTGGGGCCTAGAGGGAGCGGATGGCTCTGCTGGTGCCGGGGGTTGTGCCGGCCTTCTTGTGGCAGCATTCTTTCGCGGACGCCCACGGGGCCTACGGGGAGGAACATGCACGTCCCTTGGAGGAGGAGCTTGGTTCTCACGCGGAGGCGGGGGCTAAGCCACCTGCGCCTCTGCGGCTATCCTTGCTAACTCCTCATTCCGCTTGTTGGCTTTTGCCAACTGCTGTTTCAGCTGCCGGTTCTCAAGTTCCACAATGGGAACATACCGCTCAGGATTGTAATACATATCCTCATCTCTTGGTGGAGCAGGTGGTCCCCGAGAATCGGAAGATCCACTTTTTTCTTCAACATCTGGGTTTTCCATTGGCTGTTTCCCAAGACGTCTTGGATAATCTTCTTCAGGAATGTTCTGATTATTAGCGGCCATAACTTGTTCAGGGACTGAATGCTTAAGGCTCTCAATGAAAGCACCAAACCGTTGACGCTGTTTTTCGTCAACAGTGAAAGAAGAGCACGGAAACAATAATCAGTTATGGCCAAATGAAATATGATAACACAAACGAGATTTTTTACGTGGTTCAGCAGTTCAATCTGCCTAATCCACGAGTCTTTGTTATTATATTTAAGATGATCTTTGAAAATTCTTCAGGGATGAGTTTTCAGAGTTTACTCTCAAGATCCCAAAAATTCGGTCATTTACAATGGTGCATGACCTCTCTATTTATAGAGAAGATTTCAGAATACTATCCCACATATTTCGGGAAGTTATTCTGTATATGCAAATAAATTAAATGGCATTAAAAGCCTGCAATTCTATATACAAGGAAACGTCCCCTGAAGATCAAGGGGTGTATAACTGAACAAATAATATCCATCGATTATAGGGGATTTATAGCAATCAATGTAGACTGCGTCTCTCATTGATGATTCATAAAGATATTCAAAATTACTATCTTATATCGCCAAGGCCCTATTTACCCAGGTCTCTTGTTGGATTTCGAGCTATAGCATCTTCCCGAGACCACATGGCTTCGAGCTTGGGACCCCTAATCCGAGGCTATCCCTAGAACAGACGTATTTCGGGGTCAGCCTTTCGAGCTTGCGAGGATCTCGAGGCTACCATCTTCGAAGCCGCCTCTGCTTCGCAGGCCTGATGCCTAGGCTTCGGACGTGTTCCAGATATTACGAGTCTATTCATTATGAATCCAGCTTTCAAGGTCACAATTCTCATGGCTCGAAATCTGGGTGTAACAAGTATATATACTTAGCTAAGATTAGGTATAAACCAGAAACAATCAATATCTGTCATTACTAACAAACATGTTGTACAGAAAAGTTGACGTGGACACTTACTAAAACAAATAAACTCCAGACACAACATAAGACCAATCCAGATACGACTGAACCTAATTTGTCATACTAAAAATATTCATCCTTATGGTTGTGGAAGAAGTACATGGTCGATCATTATATTGTTATGATCATAAGGAAATTAAGCATTCTACAATGTCTACGAAACATGGTGTAAATTTTGAATGTTTTAATAATCCTTACTTATTTTCTACTGATGGATTGATAGAAAAGAAACCATTTATATTGTTGGTAGTTACAACAATAACTTGTACGGAGAAATGCTAGAATGTTTGTTAGTTGGGTCTATTCATTTTTTTCTTCATTTTTTCTGAATAATTAATTATTACAAATAGTGTTACTTTGATAAGTTAATATAATATATTTATTAAACATCAAAAAATAAAAATTATACACCTTCAAAACTTCTAGTATATTTTTTATATATTAGTTAGTTTTTCATTTAAAATTTTTTTCACCTAATTCAAATTTTATAAACATGAAAATTAAATATTATGATTTTATAAATAATTTTGATTTTAATGAGTAATTTTTCTAATTTTTAATTCTTTATTTTTATTTCAAATTTAAAAAATTATGATTAAGATTTTTTTTTAGTCTTACAAGAATTTATTTCTTCATTAAGAGTGTCAAAAATACTTTATCAATTATAGAGGTGGATTTCTTTTTTTTTTTTTTTTAAATATTATATACTAATGGACAATTGTGCCCTAAAAATATTTAGGAAGATGATGCGGGAAAGAAATTTTAAACATTTATAAGAAAAAAATAAATGAAAAAAATGTGTGTATAAAACCGACCATATTTATATAATGTATCTATAATTTCACATGTGATCTAATTGAAAAGCTTGTATAATTAACAGTAAAATCTCCTTATTAAACTTGCAACTGATCATGACGAGTAACGCTAGCACAGTAGCACTCCTCATCTTATAGTTATAAATTTATATATATATATATACTAGGTAGAAGTATTGTTTGTTTAGTTTTAAAATGGTAAACAATGTCTATAATTTTAATAAAAATTAGTTCATTGTTTTTAATATATATATAATAGAATGAATTATAATTTTGTAGTATATATAAATATTTATATCAATAATCTCTAAATATATGACATCTAAACACAACGTTGACATAAATATATATATATTTATATGACTACACGATATATATATAAAATATAATAATATTAAAAAGAAATTAATAATAGAAAAAAATAAGAATAGAAAAAGTCATAGTGTAAATAATAATATACATGCATCAATTATTTTTAGTTTCTAATGTATCTCACAATGTTCTTCTAGTGAATTTGATGAAGAAAAATAGCTCCAATCACTTAATAAAAAATAAACTATCACACAAATTTATAAGATAAAAAAATGATATGTATGCATTTATTATTTTTAAATAAATATGATTTAATTATTTAAATTATCATAAAATATCTTATAAATATCTTTTTTTTTTAGTTTATGTTTGTTCTAATTTTTGAATTTGGCAGTAATAATAAAATATTATATATTTAATATAATATTAAGTTTAAGTTTAATTAAATTTTATTAATTATCATTGTAAAATATCTAAAAAATATCCTATTTTAATTTGTTTAATTATTCATTTATTTAATTTTATTTAAGTTTAAGTCATATTTACAATCTATCGTTAAATATAAGAATATTCTGTCAAATATAAGAATATTCCGTTAAAGTTAATGAAAAAAAAATAAAAAACCGATAAAACCAAGAATTTCCGTTATCTACACACTTATTATATAGAAGAGATATAGTAGGCGTAATTAACGTATAATTCACATTTGTTTAATTTTATTTAAAAAAAATTATTAATTATTTTTATTTTTATAGTTGTCCAATAAATTTTAAATAAACAAACACTATTATATATAAAAGAATAACATAAACATATAAAAAAAATTAAACAATAACTTTGTTTATGGTTTTTTTTTAAAATAATAATAATATAATAATATTTTAGATCACAAACTACCATATTTAAGGTACAAAACATTCATAATATTATTCAAAGTACACCTTAATAACTGGGGAAGAAGTTTGTTTATTATTGATAGAAAATAAATGTTATTCTAATTTCTTATGTAGTTACACAGTCATACTATTTATACATATACGACACCTATATATAATATATCACTACTACATAGAAGGTTTTTAAGGCTCGATTTTGGGACTTGCGAGCCCTAAAAATATATTTTTAGGGCTCGCAAGAATTTTTTTATTGCGAGCCCTTAAAAGTTATATTTTTAATTTTTAAAAAACTAATTTATATTTATTTTAAATTAACAATTACGATTTAAATGAAACATTTATATACAAATATGAAAAACTTATAGATTAAAATAACAAAATTTGTACATTAAATGAGATAATTACAAATTAAAAAAAATAAATTTTGGAACAAATATAAATAATCAATCTTTTCATATGAATATTCCCCAAAATTCTAATTGATCTTCAATGAAACACAACAATAAACAACTATTCTAATTAATTCTAAAGATAAACAACAATTTTATATAATTAACTCTACATGAGTCCGTAAATTTTCTAAGAAAAACGGGTAGCACAACAGCTGCAAATTGGACATCCCTAAATTTTAAAAACCTGCAAACACAACATATAAAAAATTCTAGGCAGTTTAGAAAATGATCAAAGTATTATGTGTAATATAGATTTAAAGACATCATTTAAACAAAAGAAAAAAAACAGTGGCAGTGAAGCTCATCGTTCACTGTGGTGGTCAGAACGTGGCCGAGAAGCCACAAAACTTTGTGACACCGGCGAGCACCACCGGTGGATTTTGGGTCCGATCTCCAGTGGGTTTTGTTCCCCATGGTGTGCTAAGTCCAACCGTGTAGCTAGATCCACGATCGGAGGTCACCAGATGCCAGGGAACCTTGGAACCCATGGCGATGGGCGAGCTTCTTCTGGCTAGTTGCGGCGAAGGACAGCGAGTGTGGAGGAGAGCTCGCGGGGCTGGGGGTTTCGAATACCTGCGAAGCCGCCTGTGCAGTTCGTGTCGTCGTCAGAGACCGGTATGGTGACTGTCGGGCCTGGCAGAGGTGAGGCACGAGATAGAGAAAGAGAGAGAGAGAGAGAGAGAGAGAGAGAGAGAGAGAGAGAGAGAGAGAGAGAGAGCTTCGTCTAGCTGGTTGTGGCAGAGGACAGCGAGTGTGGAGGAGAGCTCGCGGGGTTGGGAGTTTCGGATGCCTGCGAAGCCGCCTGTGCGGCACGTGTCGTCATCGGATACCGCTACGACGACTGTCGGACCTGGCAAAGGTGAGGCACAAGAGAGAGAGAGAGAGTTTCGAGAAGAGAAAGATAGGGCTGAGAGGGAATCCGAGAGAAAAATAGGTTTTAGGGATCTGGTTTTCTTTTTAATTTAAATTTTCTTATTTAATTAATTAATAAAAAATTTAATTATTAATCAATAATTAATAATTATCTTAGGAATATATTTATATAATATATTTATTTATTATTATTTTTTAAGGACACTCATTGAAAGTCCTAAAATGTATTTTTTAAGGACTCTCAATGAGTGTTAAAAAGTCCAGGAACTTTTGTTAAAAAAAATTAAACTTTTAGGACACACATAAGTTTTTAGGGCTCGCACCGCGTGTCCTGAAAGAAATTCTTTAATGACTCTCAATGAGTGTCCTAAAAATTCCACGAGTTATTTTTAGGGCTCGCATCTAGGTGGGTGTCCTAAAAAAGTGTCCTAAAAGATTGTTTTTGTAGTAGTGTATTTATAATGCTTGATGGTATTTAATATAAATATATATTTATATAAGTTAAATTAAGTAATAAAAAAGTAACATATTTTAAAAAAATATATAAATCATAAAATTAAGATTATACATTATATATTATTATAATAATGATATTTTATAACATTTAAATATATATATATATTAATATAATTATTAAATATCTAATCTTGTATAATATATTATTATAACAATGATATATTTATAACATTTGAATTTAAATTAATATAATCAATAAATATCTAGAGTTGTATCAAATTGTTATCCCCAAAATTTCAGTTCAATGACATGGCAATCAGAAGTGACAAGTGGCAATGCATGATCGACAAGTGGCATATTAATGGTCAATACATAGGTTGACCAAGGGAAGTGCAAATGGTAGAAAAGGACCTACGGAGTTGTGATATCACTGGTCGGAAGAACATTGGCCGAGAAGATGGTTGTACCTGGTCAAGAAGTTATTTGCCTGACCATTTACATCAGAAAGGGTTTCACCCGACTAGTTATTTGTACCAGGTAAGAATTTAACTGGTCAAGGAGCGTTTCACCCGACCAGTTACATTAGAAAGGGGTTTCACCCGACCAGTTACATCAGAAAGGGGTGTCACTCGACCAGCTATGTCAGATTGAGGAGTGTAGCCGACCAGATATGTCAGAATCTCGGGGGTTAACTGCCCAATGACTTTTTTAAAGAACCTCAATAACGACTTCAGTCATAATCACCCATAACTACCGCGAGATTCTCTAAGATATCCTGAAGTAATAGCCATATTGTTATATTTTAAATTTGTTTATTAGTTAGAGTTGGTTAAAACAACTAGTTACTCCCTCAATTCGGGGGATCTTTCTTGTACGGTCTATGGGCCTATAAATAAAGAGCTCATGGCATTATTTTATGGGACTTTTGAATCCTTCTTTTGGAGACTCTTACTTGGGGATTCTTGGGGGTATTTCTGAGAGAGCTTAGAGAGAGAAAGCTGGTATTCTCCAAAGAGAGAAACTTTGTATTTTCCTACTTACACTGAAGAAACTCAGCTGACTCATCTTCATCTGATCTTAAGTGTAGGCTTCATATATCACAACTCCAAGTGGATTAGGCTATTACCAAAAAATTGGGGCTGAACCACTATAAAATTATTTGTGTCGTTATTTTCTATTCAAGGCTTACTGTCATTTTGATGTCTACTCGTCGTTGGCCAAAATCGTGGTCAATATTTTTGGTGCTTTCATTGAGAGCTTGAATAGAAGAAACACACTACTATCCTACAATTATGGCGCCCAAGAAGCCCAGTACGTCAACTGCAAAATAAATTGTTAGACCAGAAGGTCCTACACCTGAGAACCCTGACACTGAGCCCAGGGTCTTTCTCAAGGAGACAACTCCAAAGGACGAACAACTCCAGGAAGCCATGGGGGCTTTCTAGGAAGAGATGATGCAATTCAATGCTCGACAGGAGTCTTTCGCTGAGGAAATGGCCAGGTAGAACGCTGCATTCGAGCAGCAAAGATGGGATATGGATGCCAGAAGCGATGAGATCAGACGACGGCAGGAGGAGGCCGACTGGCGACATCGCGAGGTAGCACTTGCTCTGGAAGTAGCTACTCAATTGGCCCAAGACAATGCCCAAGCCATGACATGAGCAGCTACCCAGGGAGCAAGAAACGATAATGCTGGTCAGGAGTTCCCTGCTGGCAGGGCTGATTCTCGAGGACCAGACCAAAGTCGAAGCAATCGCACTGGTCAGGCAGATGATGAAGTTCACTCTAGGATTGCATCGACACAAAGGGAGAATTCTAGAACCCCTTCCAGAAGCCACCGTTCAGAAACTTCTCGATCAGGTAGTCACCGGTCGAGTAGTAAGAAAACTCCACAATATAAAGACAGATATGGTCGGGATGAGGCTGACAGTCATCAAACCGACTGATCAAAGGAAAAAGAGGGCAACGACCAACAAGAAGGAGGAAAGGACTGCCCGGGCCGTTCTGAGAAGTCTCCACTACATCTTGGCTAGCAGCGTAGTGGGAGAGAGCAGGTTCTGCGTAGTAAGCCCTCTGAAAAATTGAAGAGTACGGTGTTCGATCGGTTTAGAGGACATGCTACCCGGAAGGATCTAAAGGACGTTATCAGCAACAAGAGGAAGACCATCTAGATCGAAGGGTAAGATCTAATCCACCCTACCGATCAAGTAGAAATACTTGACGACAGTGGACCAGATGAAAATGCACGATCGGGAGGTCAAAATATTGGAGCCTCATCAGTTGCACCAGCCATCCAAGCCCAACTTGACGCGCTAACAGCTGCAGTGCATGGCTTATCTAAATGGCCTTCTGGGATAGATGCAATAAAGTGGCAATCCATTTTGTGCTCGAATCAGAGTAGCCCAGCCGCTGGAAAAATATAAAGCACCGTTGCTATTGGTGTATACCGAAAAAGCAGATCCCATTAGACATGTTGGGAAATTTGAGGACCAAATGGAATTGCTTGGGGTAAGTGATGATTATCGGTGTTGAGTCTTCCTAACTATGTTGTCAAATACTGCCTAGGAATGGTATTGGAAGTTTAAGCCGAGTTCCATTACCTCATGGGACACATTTAGGAAGGAGTTTTGTAGAAAATTCAGTGTTGCCCGGACTCCACCAGTTTACGCCAACCACTTGGCAGATATCAAACAAGGGAATGATGAATCTCTAAAGAATTATATACAAAGATTCATGAGAGAGGCCAATGGAGCAACTGTCATAGGAGATGAGGGGAAGATGATTGCCATATCCTCTGGAATCACTTATTGAAGCCCTTTGTGGGATAGTATACATAGAAATCCAAGTTCAACACTTCAACAATTTCTTAACCGAGCAGACAAGAATATGAAATTAGATGATGCAATTGAGAAAGAGGAGAAGGGCATAAACAATCCAGGCGGATCGACTGACCCTCCTAAGAATGGTGGAAACGGTCAAAATGGTTGAAAGAAACGTGGGAATAATGGGTCTCACCGCCATGAAGAAAAGAAGGCTAAGTCGGGTCCAAACGACAAGTCGACCAAGTATGAGCCTCAGTTCACTAATTACACCACTCTCTCGGCCAGCCAGGTATAAATATATCTAGCGAGCATCAGGAGGTTCCCTACCGGAAGCCTCCGCCCATCAGGAAAGAGATGAGTAAGAGAGACATGAATAAGTTTTGTCATTTCCATGGAGATTATTTTCAGTACATGAATGAATGCAATCACCTCGAGGATGAGATAGAATTTCTTCTTCGATCAGGCAAGTTGAAAAAGTATCGGGCAGAGAAACCCCAAGGAGAAGGAAGCAACAACAATCTTGGGTTCAAACGACAGTGATCCCCACCCTTGCAAACCGAGCATGTGGACTTTACCTTAGACACTATATGTGGAGGTCCACACTTGGCTGGGGATAGTAACAAAGCAAGGGAGAGATATGCCTGGACACTTCGACATGGGTTGGATGTAACATCAAAAGTCATGACTGTTGAGGAGCGACCTTCAAAGAATCCTCGATACGAGAGTGAGTCTCTTACTTTTACAGAGGATGATGCTAGACACGTGAGGTAGCCTCATAATGACTCGTTCTTCATTACAGTCCAAATTGCAAACATGAAGGTGAAGAGGTGTCTGGTTGATACAGGAAGCTTGGTGGACATTATCTACAAGCCATCTTTTGAAAAGATGAAGTTTTCTATCAATGACTTGAAGCCATGCTCTCAAGTTATTTACGGGTTCAATGGAGAAGGATTGTCATCGGCCGGAACAATCAAATTACCGGTCACAGCAGGAGATGCTCCTAGGCACGAGACAGTTGTGACAGAATTTTTGATAATAGATTGCTTATCGGCGTACAATGTGGTGATTGGTCGACCACTACTTATGGCTCTACATGCAACGATGTCTAGATGGCACCTTACTATTAAATTCCCGACCAGTGCTGGCATGGGATGTATCCAAGGAAACCAAAGGGAAGCTAGGGAGTGTTACAATGCTTCAGTGGTCAAGGCACGAAGGGGAATCAACGAGAATAACATGATTGTGTGTGGAGAGAGAGAAGAAGAAGTACAGGAGATGGATGTCAACCAACACGACGTTGTGAACTTTACCGACCAAGGAGGTATTGCAGATTTTACCGACCAGAGAGGTAATGAAAAGTTGACCGACCAAGCAGAGAACAATCAATTATTAGTTGAATCTTTGGATTTTATTGAAGAAAAATGAGAAAAGACGAGTTTGAGAGTTACTGCCCATCAACAAAAGGTGGCTCGCTATTTTAATTCCAGAGTTAAAGATCGAAAGTTCCAGGTCGGAGATTTGGTTCTCAGAAAGGTGTTCATCAAAGACCCAACAACTGGAGTGCTGGGTCCAAATTGGGAAGGATCATATCAGATTGAGCAAGTCATACTGCTCGACACTTACAAACTTTCTAGGCTGAATGGCAAGCTGATCAGAAACTACTGGAATGGAGAGCACCTGAGGAAATATTATCAATAAATACCACTTACAGAGCGGTAGCTTGAATTCAAGTGTTTTACTTGTTATTTAAGTTTGTTTATGAGCTGGTTATTTGCTGACCATCCATTTATTTTTTAACAATTTTCGTTTGTTTGAGACTCGTTATTAGACACATTTTGTCCTTTTATAATTTACGAGTAATAAAAGAGATCACGCGTAGCGCGGTCGGATCTTGCTACAAATTATGCATATGTGCTGATTATTTTTTACTCGAACAGTGTTCGACTGGTCAATACAAACCGGGCAGTGTTCAACTGACAGGTATTCACCTGGCCGGGTAGACTGACAGTATTTAACTGGTCGAGTATTCTAGCAGTGTTCAACTGCTTGGATATTTTCTTTATATTCAATGTGTTTCACGAGTAATAATTGCTCGAACAGATTCGGTCAAGTAGCAAGTGACCAAGGATCTTTCAACCCTCGATCACTTGGGGGGCACATAGGGTATACTGGTATATAATTCAACGCAGGCAATGAGAGCACGATTTAAAATATTTTTTTTTAGGCTGACTTGTAAATTTTCGAAGTCAAAAAAAGGCCATTAAGTTAACTTGTTTGACAAAGCTTAACTAACTTATAATTTTTCAAAATTTCAAGTTAGAAGCAGATATTCGTGTGAAAATAAACATTATGCTCATAAAATGGTAGAGCAATAAGAGTGTGAGAATGTATACTTAGTAGAGACTTATGAAATGTCTATAATTTCTACGTTAGAAAACTAAGTACTCATGCGAAAATATATAACGTATAAATCAGAGTGACTTTACTATTCACAAAAAAACTTCTAATGTTTTAAGTCTAAAAAGACTTAGATTGTTTCAAATTAGGAAAGAAAAGTAAAGTGTAAAAGTCAAAAAACTCGGCCATACGAGCAAACTATCATAGTTGGTAAGCAACAATTGTCTTTACAAAAGCATAAGAAAAAAGACTAAACTATTGGCCAGATACAAAATTTTACTGGTCAGGTGCAAAGTTTCCTTGGTCGACTGAGCATGCATCACTGGTCGGGTAGGAAGCCCCTCTAGTTGAGTAGCATGTTTACTGGTTAGGTAAACTGGTCCTTGGCTGGTCAACACCGTCGTCAACATTCGGAACCTCCTCTGGTCGGAATGACAAAGCAAGAGAGGCAGACACAGCTCCAGCTGGAAGGGGCCTCCTCGACGACCTTGGCTTCACATTTGGCAAGCTCTTCTGCCCTTGCCTCTTCATAAAGAATGTCGAGGTTGAGAGGCTTATTTAGCTTCCATATCTGATAGAAGCAGTTGAAGTAGATCTCTTCATAGCGAGCCAGATCAACTTCCTTGTCTTGTTTCAGCTCTTCATTCTCTTGAGTCATTTTCTCTAGCTGGTCAGTCAATGTCTTGTTGACCTGGATATGCTTGTTATTTTCATCAGCCAACTCCCTCAGAGATCTGTCCTGGTCGGAAATTGTTTCCTCTGCCTACTTAGTCTTTTCTTGGAGATCTTTCTTAGATTTATTCAGAGTTTCAATCTTTGCTTGGGCTTCCACCAATTGATCATTCAAGACCTTGACCAGTTCCTTATAGTCGACTACTCGGCATTGAGCATGACTAACAGTGATGAGTCCCTGGAGTAAATAACCAGAAAAGTATTCAGAATAAGAACAATCAATAAGAAAGTAAATGTTTCTGATAAGATGCTTACACTCATAATTTGTGCAAGGCCTTTATGAAGGACAACTTCAATGCTTTGCCAGTGTATAGTCTCAAAGGTCTGAGTTGTCGTTGAGTGGTGAAGAGTATGGTCTAGTAACTCTTTGTCTCAAAGGGGCTTGCTTAAGCAGGTTGATCGAGTAGTTTGTAGGCTAGCAGAAGAAGGAATAGACGGAGGAGTCAAGCGAGGGATAGTGACTAACTGATCAGATGGTCTCCCCTGGTTAGGCAGTGTAGTCCTCATGACCTTGCTTGGAGGATTCAAGCTGCTACCTTCACCAGTTTTTCTCTTTTGGGCAGAGGGAGTATTGAACTACTTGAACATGGCTGGATCTGCATAAAAGTAAAGCAAAAACCTGGTTAGTGGAAACGATAAATGAACATAAGTGAAAAAGAAAATTCTACAGACTTTCATAACAATCATTTTGAAAATGTAATTATGGTTACTATTAGTAAAACCTGAGTTCAGAATTTCATCGAAAATATCGTCCTCGTCTTCCGACAATGAGCTGTCTTCTTTGAGGATCTCAATGCTTTTGCCTTTGCCAGGCCTGGTAGGGAAGACGAGTCGGTGAAGATTTTCAAGAATATGTTCTCTAATAATAAGATAACCCGGTCGGCGTGGCTGAGGAGATAGTTCAGAAGAGAATTGGTCAGTCACTACTTCGGTATCTGCATTAGACTGATCAGTCGTATCTGCTTCATCAGTAGTGCTGCCCACAACAAAGTCTTGGTTGTTCTGTAACAACCTTGCCAATTGAAGATTCTCCAAGGTGACCAAATGCTCAACATCCTTCTCCTCAATGGGCATGTTAGCGAGATCCTCTGCTCGGGTAATGCATTTCCTTGGTTGGGAGAAGTTGACTAAAAGGACCTGCATGCGTAAAGGCCAGGTTGTTGGCTTTGATGTCTGAAGTAAGAAAGTATTTTGTATAATACTTTCCAGGATTCAATTTATGGGCAATACCATGAAGATACTTAACCCCTTTTTGCCTATGAAAGAGGTGGAAAAAACTTGTATTCTTGTGGTTGGGGTTAGTCCTAAAATAGAACAAGTAGTGTACCTCATGAGGGGTAGGTAGGTTCCAGCCCTGGAAGTGGTAGAGAATGTATAGAGCAGATAGGGCTTGTATCCTATTTGGAGCAATCTATAAGGGAGAAACATTAAAGTAATTCGCTATTGACCTAAAGAAAGGATGCAAAGGGATAGTAGCTAATGCATAAATGTGATACCTAAACCAGGCACAATAAACACCACCAGGGTTATTGGCTCTCTGGTATGGGTGCGGGCATACCTCATTCACTCCTTCAAGTCCCAAAGTTTGAATGTGTCTATCGAGCATTTTGGAGTTCAACTTATAAGCCTTAGCTACGAACCATGAAGTCACACGATCCTTTTCTTTCCTCGGTTTGAGTGTAGCGGTTTGTTGGATTTCTGTGGCAAAAGTCTGGGTAACCTTTCTCTTGGGTTTACTAGTTTATTGAGCTTGAAGAGGAGTCTTTGAAGAGGCTTCAATCTCAACCTCTTCTAATAAATTTTCTCCCACAAAAGGCACTCGTTCCTCCACCTTTTGCGTTGCTCTAAGTGCTACTTGGGGATCTTTTTCCCGAGGGAGTCGATTGGAATTTTTCACCCTCATCGGTTGGTGCTGAAGTTGCTGCTTAAGGAACTTATCTTCGTGAAGGAAGTATAAAGTTGATCGCGGAAGGATTTTCTTGAGACGACGAAGACGGTCTTTCGGAGTTCGTTTGCTTGGAGATTTGGAAGAAGAATCGCTGCTCGGAAGGGTATCATTTGAAGTGGGAGATGAGGAATCAGAGTCTGTTTGGTTGTCACGTCCCCTGTAGTCGAAACGATTCATCTACAAAAAATACGGGGAGGTGAGTAAACCAAACAGAAAATGAATGCAAAGTAAAAATATTTACTGCCCAGTGAAAAATTTTCTGAGCAGTGAAAACATTTACTACCCAGATAAAAATGTATGTGAGCAGTAGTGATAATTTGATGCAGTTCACAAAGAAAACACTTTTTAGTGTCACACGGTACATTCCAAGGCCAACCCAATTTAGTGTTGTATGTTTTTGTGCTCAAGTGGTGTTTGGGTTCCCGAAGATGGGTACATACCCGAGCGGCTAAGCATGTGACCGAGCGGATGAAGGGACATCAAGGAGCCAAAGCATCTTGAGTGACTAAGTGTGTGACCGAGCAGAACAGTGAGCAAAGTCTGATCAGGGCCAATGTGAATTTGATTCACTTATGTCACCCGAGCAGGCGGTAAGGTACACCTGATCGGTGCCAACATGAATCGGGGTTACCCAAATTGTCCGAGGAGCTAGGGCCTACCCGACCAGTTAGGCACAGGTTCCGACCAGCCAAGGCAAACCTGATCTACCACAAACACAATTCCAAGGAGCTCATGCGTGTTCCAAACAGTGATCACGTGTTCCAAATAGCCAAGGAACCCGATTGGAGCAAGCTAGTCCGAGTGGAAGAATGCCTATCTGATCCGTCACACACACGAATCCGAACAGTGATTTGTTTTTGTTTTAAATATTTTTTATCATTCGGCAAGCACAAGTTCACTAAAAAATGTAGGGCACAAACACATTTTCCTATTCATGGAGTACAACAACAAGATCAAAGAGGGAATTTCAAGGGTTTCAAGAAAACTTCAAAGTTCATGCAAATCCATGAACTCGAATATGCAATTGAGGATGGGAAACTATTTTTTTTCTTCAAAATTTCATGAAATTGAAAGTGAAATTGGCTAACCCAAAGCCTAATCTACATCAAAACAACCACAAAAGCACTATCCTACAAATATTCATCACAAAATTCCAAGGAGATCATATCAAAAGTGGGTTTCGGCATTCACCTATTCTAATCAATATTTGGGCAGAATTTTTAAGGACAAAATGCTTAAAAATAAAGTCAATGGAGGAAGAGCTTACCCAAATGGAAGGGAAAACACTTGATTTCTTGAAGAAGCCTTTGATCTGCTTGAAGGAAGTGAAGCACCTTGGAGCTTTGGAGGAGAATCAGGCAAGACAAGAGGAATTTCTTTTTGTGATGTATTTTTTGCTTGTGAGGGATGGTCAAGCGTGGGCCTATTTAAAGGGAAATGAGGAAATTTTCAATTCTTTCCCATGATTGAGAACTAATAAGTGCCATTCTCATGGCCTGAAAAGTTCAGTCGTGGGTTTACTTGAAAATGTGGGAGAATATAGAAAGCCATTTTTTAGAATTTTGGGACACATAAAATATTAAAGTTACTGGTGAGTCATCACGTGAAGGCAACTGCTAGGATCTTCTCTAAATCTGATTGGCTATTCAATTTTTGGATATTTAACTGGTCGAACTTTTATTATTTGTGAAAGTTACTAACCGGGCGGAAGCTTTTGGACGACCTCAATAACATTTAGCTAGAGAAAAAGTTTATCATATAATAAACTTGGGGGGCAATTGTTATCCCCAAAATTTCAGTTCAATGACGTGACAATCAGAAGTGAGAAGTGGCAATGCATGGTCGTCAAGTGGCATATTAATGGTCAATACATAGATTGACCAAGGGAAGTGCAAATGTTAGAAAAAAGACCTATGGAGTTGTGATATCACTGGTTGGAAGAACATTGGCCGAGAAGATGGTTGTACCTGGTCAAGAAGTTATTTGCCCGACCAGTTATTTGTACCAGGTAAGAATTTAACTGGTTATGGAGTACCAGTTACATCAGAAAGGGGTTTCACCCGAACAGTTACATCAAAAAGGGGTTTCACCCGACCAGTTACATTAGAAAGGGGTGTCACTCGACCAGCTATGTCAGATTGAGGAGTGTAGCTAACCAGATGTGTCAGAATCTCAGGGGTTAACTGCCCAGTGACTTTTTAAAGAACCTCAATAACGACTTCAGTCATAATCACCCATAACTACCGCGAGATTCTCTAAGATATCCTGAAGTAATAGCCATATTGTTATATTTTAAATTTGTTTATTAGTTAGAGTTGGTTAAAACAACTAGTTACTCCCTCAATTCGGGGGATCTTTCTTGTACGGTCTATGGGCCTATAAATAAAGAGCTCATGGCATTATTTTATGGGACTTTTGAATCCTTCTTTTGAAGACTCTTACTTGGGGATTCTTGGGGGTATTTCTGAGAGAGCTTAGAGAGAGAAAGCTGGTATTCTCTAGAGAGAGAAACTTTGTATTTTCCTACTTACACTTAAGAAACTCAGTTGGCTCAACTTCATCTGATCTTAAGTGTAAGCTTCATATATCACAACTCCAATTAGATTAGGCTATTATCAACAAATTGGGGCTGAACCACTATAAAATTATGTGTCGTTATTTTCTATTCAAGGCTTACTATCATTTTGACGTCTACTCGTCGTTGGCCAAAATCGTGGTCAACACAAATATTATTATAATAATGATATTTCATAATATTTGAATTTATATTAATATTTACTAATTATTTATTCTACTAAAATTGTATAAAAATTAGGAATATGTATTATATATTATTATAATAATGATATGTTATAACATTTAAATTTATTTTAATTTAATTATTAAATATCTATATTATAATAATAATATTTTATAACATCTGAATTTATATCAATATAATTATTAAATATTTTATCGTGTATCATATATTATTATAATGATGATATTTTATAGTTTTTAAAATTGTATTAATATAATGATTAAATATCTAGTCTTGTATCAAATATTATTATAATAATGATATTTATAATATTTACATTTATATTAATATAATTACTAAGTATTTATTAATCTATCAAAATTTTATAAAGATTAGGATTATATATTATATATTATTATAATAATAATATTTTACACATTTAAATTTATATTAATATAATTACCAAATATTTATTTTACTATATTTTTTAGTTAGTTTTAAATGTATATTCTGTTACATATATTTTGTTAAAGTTAAAAAAAATCTGTTAAAATTAAAAAAAACCATTAAATACATTTTTTTTATATAAATAGAAGAGACATATATTATTTTCTAATAAATTGTCGGATTAAATAGTTGTAATAATAATAATAATAATAATAATAGTAGGGAGAACGTACTACTATTAGCTTAAACACTTTCCCATAGAAGAGAATAAGGGATTAAGAAAGGCCTCTTTAGTAGTGTAATACAAATTAGGCTATTTAGGATTTTTGCCCCCTGAACTATGACCAATATATTATTGTGCTCTTGATGTTTTCGAGCTGTTAAAAATTACCCTAGAACTATTCAAAGTGTTGTGAAGTGAGACTTCTCTTAAGTTTTATCATATGTAGCTAACAGATTGCTGACTTGTCATTGTAACGACATCGTTATGTGTATAATTTAAAATAAAAAATAATTTAATATTAAAATATATATTTCTTATAAAATATTAAAATTAAAAAAAATTCAAAAATTAAAAAAAATTCTTTTTAATTCTTAAAATATTAATTTTTATAATAAATTCTTAAAAGATTAATTAAATAAAATTTTCAAATATTAAAAAAACTGAAAAAATGATTTATTTTTTCTTACAAAACTTAAACTAATTTAATTTAAACTTTATTAATTCCATCATTATTAAAAATAAATAATTTAATTTTTCCAAACAAACAAATTAGATGAGTTTCAGCTTATTTTTTTAATATTTTAAAAAAATTTATTTAATTAATCTTTTAAGAATTAAAATGAAAAAGATATTTTGAATTTTAATATTTTATAAGAAATATATATTTTTTAATTTTAAATGATTTTTTTATTTTAAATTATACACATGATGCTGATGTGACAATGCCAAGTCAACAATCTGTTAGCCACACATGATAAAACTTAACAGAATTTCTACTTTATAACACGGTGAATAGTTTTGGGGTAATCTTTAACAGCTCGAAAAAATCAAAAGCACAATAATGTATTAGTCAAAGTTCGAGGGAGCAAAAATCCTAAATAACAAACTAAGGAGACATGAAGATTTGAATATAATTCTCAACAAATCAATTAATACAGCAATAATAACAATAATTCAATAGAAGACAGAATTAATATGCATGAGTTCAATGGAAGCTGAGGGTGAAGCCACAATCAATTATTCAAATAATGCATATAAACAGTTTGATTTTGTATCATACTACACAGACCTGGCACTGGCACTAAATATACCTCAGATTATCACATAACTCTGACGGCTCAACTTTCATAAATATAAATATATATATACATATATATATACATATATATATTTATGTGACCCTTTCTCACATGTGATGGTTGCCACATAATGTGGTGAGGCATGATATGCATATGATGAAAGTAACGGGTCATATGAAACTACTGATATTAGTAGTTATAGTAAAAGTGTAAAACCATTAATTATTATATATATTATTTTTCATTAAGTTTTCCATTTAATCCAAAATTTGCCCCAGAAACAAACTGACACATGTTACAAGTAAAGTAAGTAATGCTTATATTGTTGAAGCACTCAGACTAAAAAATAGCTCTTCCCATTGACTTCATATAGACAATGTTTAAGCTTAGTTTAACGTTTTTGAGTTTATATATTATAATAAAATGTGAAGTAAGAAAAAAAAAACACATGCAAAAGCTTCATTTAGTTGCATAAGTTGACTGTAGTAAATTAATTATTGATCACCCCGATCTTCAGCAGATTAATAAAATATGCAGTCATTTTCAAGAATCTTTTTTTTTTCACACTTTCTTTTGCTATTTTGTCAATCTCACATCATAATAAAGAAAAAGATATTGTCCCTTGAATTAGTAAATTTATTGATTGTGTATTTATGGAACTAAAGACTAGGAGCAATCACAATGAATGAGATAAACTAGTTAATTTTTTAAAGTATAGTAAAAATAAATTTTCAATAAGTGAGCTAAATTTGAGATATTTAACATTTATTTCACCTTAATGAATAGTATTACTCCACATGTATAAATAATTATTCATTGAGTTAAAAATATTTTATTCCTTTTTCATTCTTTCTCTATCTATATTAATTATATTTTATTTTGTTTCTTTTTCTCTTTTTTTTAGTATTTTAATAAATGAAAAAACTAATATTTAAATAATGTAAAGAAAATATTAAAAATAAATAGAGAAGTTGATATATGATGTAATGTAAATGTTTGATGTAAAATAGAAAATATAAGATTTTGGTGATGTATTTAAAAAATAGAGTAGAACATCCATTAGAAGTGACGAGACAAAAAAATGAAACAGCTAGAGAATAACATAACATTGAAAATTGAAACTTTGAGAGCTACTTTTGTAGTTTATTTTTTATTATTAATTTACCGGTGTATTTTTGTCTTGTCAGTAACAAAATGAGGTGTTTTCTGTGTTAGTTGGTAATATCATAAATAGAAATATTATAATTTTACACACAATCATAATAAAGGCTTTAGTGCACTACTAACAATTATTTTACTCTATTCTTCAAAATACATTACTAAAACTTTACTTTCTTTATTTTATATTAACTTTTTACATTACACCATGTATCAACTTCTTTATAAATTTTTTTACATCATTATAATATTACATCTTTAAATATTTTTCATTAATTAAAATAAAAAGCTAAAAGAGAAAGAAAAAGATAAATAATAAAAAAATAATTAATTAGAGAGAAAAAAAAAGAAAAGGAAATAAAATAATGACAAATATATTTAAAGGAGCTTTAAATAGAGATCAGTTTACATGTAGAAATAAAAATGAAGAATATAAAGATTCTCCAAAATAGAGATCTATTTACATCATTTGTTGGAAGGTGTTTTGAGTCTTGATTCTTCAAATTTGTAAAGAAAAGCTTATTTTGAAGGAGTTATTGTGAGGGCTCTTACTTGTAAAGCTGTCCATTTAATGTTTCAAGGATCTATCTCATCAGAAAAGACCTTCACATAAGGTCCTCAAGAACTTTGAATTATAGCAATGAGTTGATTTTGTCTAGGTAACATTAGTATATATTCCTCTAAAAAAACATTAGTATATATATATAAATTGATGTCGAAAAATTTACTTAGATATTTCTAGAAATTGGTCTTTCTTCTTCGGTCACTTTGGCTCCCTTCTTCGATTGGAATCTTGAATCTCCGAAGTGAATAAAACACCTGGGATTACCGACAGGCAAACTCTCTGATGCTAAAGTCAGATGAGTGTTTATTCAGGCAAAATAATGATGTAAGAAAAATCAGATGCCTTTGTTGTCTCCAACATTGGCTATTTATAGAGATTAAGAGAAGAGTTTTGAAACGAGTGAGAGCGTGTGATGGTTAAAGCGTAACCAACTTTCCCACCTCTAAATCATCCTCTTCTTACAGTAGTCAAAGTATAAATAGATAATAATGCCCTTTGTTGCTTCTACGGGAGGGTCTTACATTACCTTCCGCGTAGAAGCTAAGCTTGTGAATCATTGTGAACTTACTAATTCAAACACACCGTATCGAATATTTGAGGAAAAGGCTATTTGGGCCGAACCAGATGCTTTGGGCACAATATTTACTATTAATTGGGTCTTGGGCCAAGCAAGGCATTTTTTGGGCCTAACAATTTTCTGTCAGCCCATATCCAGTCATTCTGCAGACGCTGATGTGGGTTGAATCTTACTATAATCATTCCAAAAATGCCCTGGTCTAATCATGATGTAGTCATTAATTGTCAATAATCATAGAATGTTTCATTTCAACACTCACATACCACGTTCGCAAAAATCGAGGACCAATGAGGAGTGCCCACGACTGTTGTCGCATAAGCTTCCCTCGTAATTTGAAAGAAATGAATAAAAAGGCCATCACTTCCTTTTCTTCTTCATTTCTCTCTTCGTACCCAAACTCTGCTCAACTCTTTTTTTTTTCTCCCAAGAACTTTCTGTGAAATTTGCCCCCCTTTTCATTCTAAAAAATCATACATCATGACCCCTAAATCATTCACAGAGCAAAATCCCAAGAGAACTTACCAATCAACCCTTGACCATTTGCTCACAGACTATGATATTCCTTATAACATGACTATCCGCAAGCTCATCGGTCACGAATTACGCAATTGGCGTTACAAAGACGTAGTTAAGAAAGATGAAATAGTGCTAAGTTTGAAGCACATTAAATATCTTCGCTTTCCCCTTCCTACTATCTTAGTCCAGATTGTTTCATGCTCGAAGGCTCACATCTGCCCGTTCGTCCCAAACTTCGTTCAGGTGATAGTTGGGGCTCGAATGTTGGGCGTGATGTAGGGCCTCTCAATTGGGACATGTGAAATTTACGCTGCCTTTAATAAATCGGCTCGAAGAGTAGGTCTTGGCAGATATTTTATTTGTCTCCCAAGAAGGATAAGTGCATCTTCACCGACTATGATAGTTCCAACAAAAATTGGGATGAATACCTTTAAGCAGTTGGTGGGGATTGGTATCCCAAATTCTTGCCTCGCGACGTGTTTCCTCTTGCCATAACTTTCACAACCGGTATGTATTAATTCATGTGTCCCCTTAATTGTTAACTTTTCATTTTTTTTTCTATTGTCATTTTAATTTAGGGATTTTAAATTATAGCTTCTCTTAAGTCGCATGCTGTATTTTCTTAATTGCATGTTTATCTGTATTTTTCAATCTCTGAGACTGGTTGTATTAATTTTTGTTCCAGACTGCTTCTGGCCAAATATAAAAATTGGTAAAGATAGGGAAGACCTTTTGGTAAAAAAAAAAGGCTTCTTTCACAATTCTAAGGATTCGACTATTAGTATCTAGACGGTTTGCAATCCGTATTGTATGCAGATTATGTCCTGCTTGTGTTTTACAATAAATATGGACCCCAGTGCCGCAATGGTGCGTTCCATGTGGGGTGACTACATCGAGGTCGAAGTCCTCAAGGCATGTGAAGACCAAATGAAGAGGTTTACTTCATGCCCCTTGCCATCCTGTGCCCTTTCGCTCTCTCCCGAAGAGATTGAGAGGGCTATTTCTGAGACTCAACAGGCCCACAAGAATTATTGTGCTACGCCTGATGTTAAGGGAAGAAGAGTGCCTTATGTGGACCTGCCCAAACCATCCCTCAATATAAGCTGTGAAAACATTCTGCTAGTAAGTTCTTGAGTTACGCTGAGGACATACTTACACAATTCGCCCTCACAATTCGCAAGCTCAGTCGAGCCCAAAAAGGAAAGGAAAACACCACCCGTCACCTCCGATGAGGATTCTAATGATGGGAGAGCAACAACATCCCAATTCAAGGTCTCAAGGAAAGAACCCACTGGCCTTTTAGAAAAAAAATATCTTGGCCTAGATTTAGGTTCTGCGCCTCATATAATATCTGGATTTTTTACGGAATCCAGTAGCCAAGAGGGGTATACCAGATGCGCAACTCAAACTACTGCCCCAGCTTCTGTGCCCACAAGTGTCGCCCTTGTGGCTTCTAGCTCTCAAACTTCCGTGAGTGTGTCGCCTAAATCGACTCTGGTGCTCGTCCCAGTTACTAAGTCTCTAAATGCAGGAGCTTCCATGGTGGCTACCTATCCTGTTGCGGCGGTACCCATGGCTTCAGTTACCGCTTCAACTGCCTCTTTTCCTCTCGCTCCGCTAGTGGCTTTTGCAGAGGTTACCCCACCTACCATTTTGGGAGGGACACCGATACTTCAATTAGCCTCCTCTAGTACTTCTAGTTGTTGGGGTTTTATGCCCTAATTAAAACCTAATTTCTTTGTAATCTTATTTTATTATTAATAAAAGAATAGAAATCAATTTTTGACTAGGTTAATCACTTTGCTCACATGTTTTATTTCCATGATTATTTGTTTAATATAAACTTCTATTAAATCCCGAGCATATAGCTAATCATATTTATAGTGACATAATCACAATGGAATATAAATATGATTATATGTTCAAAATAAGTTAGTCCTATGATTATTCAGTGCACAAGATTTACACTGACTTGTCAATCTACGTTATGATCTATTTACACATCACAGTGTTATGTTATTTCCAGAACATTAGCAAAGTAGATAAGATTAGATGTATTTTTTACATCGGACTAGGCCGATATTGACAGTAGATAGGATAAGTAAACATACTGTTATTATCTATTCTAGTCATATCATATAGTTAACCATAGGTTAATTCAATCTCAATTCTGAGTGGTTAGTATTCTAACTGATTGTATTATTTGAGTACTTTGACTTGTTCGTTAACAGCTTACACTACGGATTAGCCCATACTTACATCTTGGGAACTCGGTAGTATAATTAAGTGGGAGTGTTAATCATAGATATGAACATCTATAGCTTCTAATGAAGAAGTAAAACGATGGTTTCCTTTTAGTTTGCTTCAATGTGCTAAATGATAGATATCTCATTTAAGTAATTAATATTAGTTTACTGAAATGTCATTTATAAGGAACTAAGTGTTTTAAGGATAAAATACAATGAGGGGTAAAATAGTGTTTTAGTCCTATCTCATTGTAGACCGTCTATAGAGGATTGAGTGACAATTATGGTTGTAACAATGGATAATTAATAACGTATCTATATTTGTTATAGATCGTTCTATGAATTCAAGAGTGCAATTCTGAGTTTTTAGTGGAGTCACGAATAATTAATAAGTTAGTAAATTTATTTGTTAAATTTATGATAACTTATTGGATCTTGATTTCATAGGCCCATGGTCCCCACTGTACCTTGGTTACAATTATTTAGATAGTCTCAATTAATTGATCAATTAGAATTATCAAAGTTGACCAGGTCAATTTTGGATAGTTTAACAGAGTTATGTAATTTAGAGAAGAAAAGATAAATTATGGTAGATTTATTAATTAAGATAAATTGGTGTCTAAATTAATAAACAAGTTTAAATCAAGGTTCAAATTATAAATAATTAATTTGATAAAGGATTTAATTAATTAATTAATCAATAGAAAATAATGCGGGCCTTGATTTTAAGTCCAACGGGCTTATAGTTAAAAGGGAAATTTCACGGGCCTATGGCCCATGAGAATTTTGACCTAGGGTTAATAATTGGATATTATTTTATTGTTCTTTTAATTAAATAAGTAACTTAATTGAGCCTATAAAAGGAATGTTAAGTGAGAGTTGAAAAACAGATTATAGAAAGACTATCTGACAGAAAACCAGAAGATCTATTCTTGATGCTCTAGGTTTTAGATTCTCTCTACAACATAAGTCCTTTTCTAAGCCTCAATTTTTCTCTTCTATTCTTCTTCTCTTTGTATCTATCTCATATGTTGAGAAATGCCCACTCTAGTCTAGGTGATTCTAAGGATACTTTGGAAGGCTGTGAAGAAAATTGAAGAACGGTTCAGTTTCTTGGTGATACCCTGCGACAGAAAGGATACAAGGGTTAGAGAAACTGAAGGAAGGACTCAATCATTCCGCTGCACAATAATGTAAGTGTTCTTATCATTATCTTTGTATGAATTCAATTTCAGAAACCTGTTCTAGGTTGTCTCATATTAATTTGTTTAATATAATATTTACATGTAAACAAACAAGATCATGTATAAGTTTTCCCAACACCAGTATGGTAAGAAGGGGCTCTGCTTCTTTGAAGAGGGGTCACTAGAGTTTCTAATGTCGATTGCAACTGAGGCCACTAGAGTTTCTAATGTCGCTTCCTCCCTTGAAGTCACAACAGTTCCACGTGTGGTTGTATCTTTGCCTGTTTCACCCTTGGTGGATGCCATGAGGGTTGTAGCGTAAATTTCCAACACGTCGACGAAGATTAATTTGTCAAAATTTGATGCCCCTCCTGCCTCTATTCTTGATGAAATATTAGAGGCAGTAGTGATGACCAAAAATAGAGTTGGCGTGGAAACTGAGCTCAGGGAAGAGGATGTATTGCATGCAGCTGTGGTTCGCTTCCCAGAGGAGCTTCTGGCGAGGGCGAATAATATTCGCAATGCGAAGGAGGCAATGCGTGAGCATTTGAACTTGGTAAGTTTTTGTTGTATTAACGAGTTTGGTGTGCTCAATATCAATCGATACTAACCATTTGATTATGAAATTGCAGGGGTGTTTTTACTCTGACGTACTTATGTGAGCTGGAGAAAAAGAAAGTTGTTGAAGATAAGGAAGTATTGCAGAGGAAATTGGGCTCCAAAGAAGAGCTGGTGAAAATGGTGAGGGGAAGGTGGAGGAGGCGGATAGGCTCCGTGTTGCTGCGGTCGCAGAAAGGGATGTATCAAAACAAATGTTGGCTGAAGTACAAATGAAATTGAAGGGAGCAGAAGGGAAAGTGAATGGCCCTCTATAAGATATTCACGACTTAGTTATTTAAGAGAGAATAGACATCTAGATCGACGAGGCGGAATTGGCGAAGTACATGGACGCGATTCTCAATGACGAGAAGCAGTCGCTATCTCTGAAAAAAGGGACATGTTGATACAATATTGCCAATCGTTCAATATCGTACTTGGCGAATACAATATTGGAATGTTATGTGCGTGACTTGGGAGACATCTCTTCTACGTATCCTATAGAGCATTTGGAGGTTTCGCGGATGAATGATGATAGGCTGGGGTTTTTGTATCGTGTCGATGGGTCTCCGGTGGAAGAGTTTATACCACCTGTGGAGGAAGTGGACCCGATGGACCCAAAAGGGAAGTGCGTGGTCCAAACTATGGTGAGTGTGGCAGATGAGGACATGAGCATTGCTGCAGAAGACACCATAAGTCGACCGAATAAAACTCTAGTGACAGGTGTTGGAGGTGCGAGTTCGTCATCCGTAGTGGGCAGAAGCGCATAAGGTGGTCAGGGACAATCATGAAATCCGACTTTTGTTTTGATAATACTTTTTGTAGTTATTGGATTGTTAAATCTTGTTTTTTGTTTTATGTGCATACAAACAATATTAACATCATATGATTTTGTTGAAATTTTGATGCTGAAAATAGGTGTTTTGATAAGTAGACTTAATACGGAGGTATGTTTTGTTGTCATTTTATTTTAGCGTTGGTTTATGATTTTCGACACCATAGGCCATTCAGGTCGTATGCGCAGAGGTACTCTAGGAGGCTTTATAGGTGGTGGGAGAGCGTGCCCAGTTAAGAACTTAGTTTTAATTTGTTTTGGATAGGGTTTTGTAGCACAAATCATTGTTTGCAAACTAGGGTATTTGATGTTAAGATTTTTGTTGTTTGCAATAGGAGAGGGGTATACGCATTGGTGCAAAATCCCATTCCTACTGAGGATTTTTAATAAAGCAATTTGGATAGAATCCTTGATAGCACTAAAGAAGCAATTGAAGATAGTATTCCTTTTTACATATCATGTGAGAGATATGGGATAGGTCATCCTAATTTAATTACTTCCATGGAGGAGTACATTAATAGGATATATGAATTTAACTTCTGATGTATTTGCAAATCGTTAATAGATTTGGCTTCTTAGGTACATAGTATAAATTTTGTGAACACTTAAGTTATACAAAGAAGCGCTTTTATTGATGATGTATAATTTGAAAGAACAAATTATAACAATATAAAACAGATTATCTACATACAAATATGAAGTAGTGGTAAGTGCATTTACTATAACAATTAAAAGAAATGTAAAGTACAATGAATATCAGTAGAGTCGAATGGAGCTTCTACGATATATATATTTATTTCCACTATGCTGAGAGCGTAGGGAAGGTTTAGGGGCTTCTTTGGAGCTAGCAAGAAGCTTGAAGAGGTCGTAGCTGAAAGCTAAGCCAAAGAGCAGAAGCGCGGTGTCTTGCCTTGTCGCTGACTCGCCAAGGGTGGAGTGGAGATTGGAGGAACGGTCATCCCAGATCTTTGCTGGGAGTGGCGCGTGGAGGTCGTTCGCAAAATGAGTCAACTGAAAGGTAATGCCCCCCGACGTAAGAGGAGGAAGTGGTGTGCGTGTATTTTCCCATAGCATACATACCCTTGTATTTCTTGTATTTGGGCTTCGGGAAAACTGAAGCCATTGAGCAATCATTGGAGAAGGGTGCTGTGATGCAAATGGGTTGGTACCTTTCTCCTTTGTCGAACCAGGGAAGCCATTATTTTCGTGTAGTCAGAGTTGATCAGACTGTGAAATGGCTTGCCCTAGTTCCGAGTGATTTTAGTTAGAGTCGATCAGATTGCTTAGGCGGAGGCCGAGCAGTATAATGGCATTATGGATGGTGGGCGATATGGGTAAGAGGTCCTCATTTTGGTATCTTCGAAAGGGCTTTGCGGATCATATCTCAGAAGGTTAAGTGGATCATATTTCATGGTTATATGTTTCCATGCAAGATTTATGTAAGTCTTAAACTCCGCTTTCAAAATAGATTTGCTCTCCAAAAGTGGAGTAATATCTTGGGATTGATTTGGATTTAATTCATGCCTTGAAAGTCTTTTTTTTTTTTTTAGAAAAATTTGGCCTCGTTAAAACCCAAGAGCAAAACTTTTTTTGGAAAAAGCTCAAGAGGGAAAAGATTGCCAAGGGGATGTCATTAATAATAGTCAATGATTTGAATACAAGAGTCAATACAATAGGGATGTCCGGGATGCCATAACATATGTACATCTTTAGAAAAAGCTAACTTGGCTAAAGAGTGAGTCACACTATTAGCGACTCTTGGACAATATTTGAATGAAACATCAATAAACTCATTACAAATAACAATGATATCCCTAATAATAGAACCCAAATAAGAATGGTATGGGGACTTATTATTAATAGCTTGAACCACTAAGAGGCAATCAAAATCCATGATGATGCTTAAGCAAGCCAGATTTTGCAAGTTTGGAGGCTCTTCAAAATGTCCAAAGCTTCAAACGGCTGAGGCAGTAGTAATATTATGATGATCCCTGATAATCATGCCAAGGCCCACTCTCTTGGTTTGTTTAGAGATGGCTGCGTTTGAATTTACCTTCAAATGAGTAGAGGGGGGCTCCCAACGTTGAGGCTCCCTAATAATAGGGCCATGGTTTTTGACAGCCTTCATCATCAATGAGTTTGTTAGCACAATGGTATCGATGGATGTACTCAAGAGCCCAGGAAGAAACCATCTCATCTTTGAGCTTTATCCCTTCATTCACAAATTTATTTATGAAAAACCAGGCCCTCCATAATACTGTGAGTATTCTTTCTAGTGCCTTGTCACACAGGGAATCCAAAAGTTCCATCATAAAGTCATATATGTCCATATGCCGGAAAAGGGGAGGCTAATATTAGAGGAGACCTGATCTTTGATAGTAGTCAACCTTGAGCATCCCAACATAGCATGGAAACTAGACTTAGGACCTCTTAGACAAACTGGACAAATCTCCTCCACATTCATGCCA